>NC_143013.1:179646138-179826138 GCF_055824585.1 Amblyomma mixtum | reverse complement strand
CCTCCTCTCATTTACATGTGTTTATATAATACATAGTTAATACAGGTTAATATATTGAGATTGCTGCGACATTTTGTCTTTAAGCTGAATTTGTAAATCAATGATTTTTTCCATAATGGAAGCATGAAAACTAAATACCCGCATTTATATTGTTACCGATGAACTGGTTGCTCAATAAGTGGACGAATCGTAAACGAAGAAGTGGCGGTGCGCTGAACGACGACGACGTTGACAGCAGTTGGTAGCTGGACCCTCGGTGTCTCAGCTGAGTGCTGGCCATCTCAGAGCAGCCGCCAATACAGACTTACCCCCGTAACATCCCCGTAACATCATTTGGTGGAGGTGCGGGTTCGAGCCGACATGCCGACAACCCGACGAGCCGACGAGACGGCGGGCCGAACCGGCGAGATGACTACCGACCCGGCCCCTCCATCTGTGCCTGCCACGCCAACTGTCGTCGTAGCCCACCGTCGCGACCCGGGCACATTCTGCGGTACAGATGGCGTGGACGTCGAGGACTGGCTCTCGCTTTATGAGCGTGTTAGCCAGCACAACAGGTGGGACGCCACGCTGATGCTGGCTAATGTGATATTTTATCTTGCCGGCACCGCACGCGTCTGGTTCGAAACCCACGAAGAAGAGACTGCCACGTGGGATGCCTGCAAGCAGAAGCTCCGCGACCTGTTTGGGAAACCAGTTGGCCGTCAGCTTGCTGCCAAAAAAGAACTTGCAGCTCGCGCCCAAACGGCCACTGAATCATAATGCCACGCGCCTAACCCGCCGCGCGGCCTCCGTGCTGAGTCGAAGACAACGACGAAGCGGCGGTGGGCTCTCGTGGCGCGCTGTTCTGTTCTGTGTCGTGGACGCTGGCTCCATAATTAAAAAGAAGGCTCCCGGTCTTGGGTTCTTCCCGACGTCTACCTTCACGGCTCCTCTGGTCGTGACACTGGTGGAGGTGCGGCCGATGCTCCCTACTCTTGAGGACGACTCGACGCGTCCGCCTCTTGTGACCACCCCTGTCCATCGTGCCAGCCGGAGGATCGGCGGCCTGTCCCCCGAGGCCCTTCCTATTGTCAGCGCGCCTTCAACTACCATTCCACTCATGGCGACGCCACTGCCCGCCCTGCCTACAACTGTCCCTGCAGCCAGCCCCACCTATCTCACCCTTCAGACTCCACGCACGCCTAAGCCCTTTCACGGTGACCTGTTTGAAGATGCCGAAGACTGGTTGGCTCACTACGAACGGGTCGCGACCTTTAACTGCTGGGACGACGCTACAAAGCTGCGTAACGTTTACTTCAGCCTTGAAGACTCTGCACGAACGTGGTTCGAAAACCATGAGACTACTTTCTCTACGTGGCCGGACTTTCGACGTCAGCTCCTGAGTACGTACGCCAACAGCGACCGCCGGGAGAGCGCAGAGCGTGCACTGTCCTCTCGAATTCAGCTTCCCAATGAGGGTGTTGCCATGTACGTCGAGGATGTGAAGCGTCTTTGCCATCGCGCCGATCCGGCCATGCCTGAAGAAAAAAAGCTGCGGCACCTGATGCGCGGCGTAAAAGACCAGCTCTTTTCCGGCCTCGTGCGGAACCCGCCCAACACCGTCGCGGAATTCCTGACCGACGCCGTGCACATGGAGAAATTGCTGCAGCAAAGATCCCATCAGTACGACCGGCAACTGCGCCAAACGTCGACTCTATCAACGTTGGACCGGTTCGACCATGATCCCAGGACGAATCCGGACTCCCTTCGCGAACTCATCCGTTCCGTGGTCCGCGAGGAGCTGCAGCACCTTCAAGCCACCTTTGCCCCTCACGTCGATTCCGTCACCAGCGTCATCCGCGAGGAAGTCCGACAGGCACTCAGGGCACACGACGCTGCAGCTGTGCCGGCGCCGCAACCGACCCCATACAATCCCGCGCCGTGCCCGACTCCTGTCCAGCCAGTCACGTACGAGGACGTCGTGCGCCGCGCGGCCCCATCTCCTGGGCCTTCGCCTTACACCGCACCATTGGTCGCGGTGCACTCTGCCCAGCCGACTCTTTACTGGGCGGATCGGCGCCAGGCACCGCGGAAGACTGACCACTGGCGCACTCCGGATCAACGCCCGCTCTGCTACCACTGTGGTGAGGCCGGCCATCTCTACCGGCGGTGCCCCTATCGCGAAATGGGACTACGCGGTTTTTCTGTCGACAGCCCCCGTCCACGCCCTGGAGAGCGCCCTCAAGACATCGCCGAGTATGTCACCCGCCAGCGTAGTTCACCATCTCCTCCGCGCCGCGAGTAGCGATCGCCCTCTCCACGCCGGTCTTCGCCTTCTGGGTCCCGTTTCGCCTCAGGACAACGTGGTTCCTCGAGCCCTCGTCGGGAAAACTAGCTCCGGCGGCCTTTGGAGGCGAGGCCGCCGAACGCCGTTCCGACGCAAAGCTTCCACCGTCGCAGCAACTGAATCGCCCCGACGTCGCACGCCGCATCGCTGCACAGTTTTCCCCGACGCGCCTTTCGTATCGCCGCGATGCCGCAACCCCAATCGCCGACCCGCTTCCGCCGCCGCACCGACCTAATCGCCCCGATGCCGAACGCCGCATCGCCGAAGAGTTTCCCCCAACGCGCCGCTTGAATCGCTCCGACAGCGCAACCCCAGTCGCCGACCAGGTTCCGCCGCCGCACCGACTGAATCCTCCACAACAGCCATCGACGGGCCGTGCTGAAGGCAGGGTCTCCTTGGATATCCCTGTTCTCGTCGACACAAAGGTCAGCGCGTTGGTTGATACGGGCGCAGATTAACCTATCCTTAGTGGACGGCTTGCGACGGCCCTAAAAAAAGTGACGACACCCTGGGACGGTCCCGACATACGCACGGCAGGCGGACATCTTGTCGCACCACTCGGCATGTGTGCGGCCCGGGTTACGGTTCGAGGCTGCACATTCGTTGCCACTTTTCTCGTTCTCCGCGAATGTTCTCGCGATGTCATCCTTGGCATCGACTTTCTTCGCGAGCACGGTGTGATCATAGACCTCCCGAACCGCTTGGTGACGTTTTCTACCGCAATGGCCACAGAAGAACCAGCGCACCAGGGTTCTCGGTCCGCCCTGCGAGTCGCCGACGATAACGTTACGGTGCCACCACGTGCCAGCATTCTCACGAGAGTTACCTGCGACGAGCCACATAGGGGACTCCGGGTTGTCGAGCCTAATGTCTCCCTCGTACTCACTAAGGGGGTTGCGGTGGCACGGGGCCTTGGATCCTTTCATGACGGTTGTACAGAGGTCCTTGTCACCAACTTCTGCAATGAACACCGACATCTGTTCCGTGGCACAGCCATCGCTTACGTCGACCATGTTCAGGAAGTGGCCGAATGCTTTGCTTGTGCGGAGGACACACCTGGAGCTGACGCCGAAGCGGTCACCAGCGTAGACATAAATCCTGGCCTTCCACCCAGTGAAAAGAGGCAACTCCAGGACCTCTTGCGGGAGTTTGGTGCGTGTTTCACGTCGTCGTCCAAAGTGCGCCAAACGTCGATAGTTAAACACCGCATTATCACGTATGAAGGAGCCCGACCCATCCATCAGCAGCCCTATCGTGTGTCCCCTCATGAGCGAGATGCTATTCAAACACAGGTCGAAGAGATGCTCACAGACGGCGTCATCCAACCGTCAAGCAATCCGTGGTCGTCTCCTGTCGTCCTCGTGAAAAAGAAAGACGGGACACTACGGTTCTGCGTCGACTACAGGAAGCTGAACAGTGTGACCAAGAAAGACGTGTACCCGCTCCCGCGTATCGACGACTCCCTCGACCGACTTCGTCAAGCGAAGTACTTCTCTTCGGTCGATCTCAGAAGTGGTTATTGGCAGATAGAAGTTGATGAGAGGGACCGTGAGAAAACCGCCTTCATTACACCGGACGGGCTGTATGAATTTCGCGTCCTCCCATTCGGGCTCTGCTGTGCTCCTGCCACGTTCCAAAGAATGATGGACACCGTTCTCACCGGTTTGAAGTGGCAGACCTGTCTTGTTTATCTTGACGATGTCATCATTTTTTCCGCAACGTTCACGGAACATCTGCACCGCCTCAGGACTGTCCTCAAAGCCGTTCGATCCGCCAACCTCTCCCTCAAACCAGAAAAAATGCCACTTTGGGTTCACCGAATTGAAGTTCCTCGGGCACGTCATTAGTGCTGACGGAATCCGCGCTGACCCAGAGAAGCTTGCTGCCGTTGCTGCCTTTCCGGTCCCCTCCCACAAAAAAGCAGTCCGACGTTTTCTGGGCCTGTGCTCCTATTATCGCCGCTTCATTAGAAACTTCGCCTAGCTCGCCAGCCCTCTGACGCTCCTAACCCGTGATGACACCTCATTTTCCTGGTGCAACGAACAACAGACTGCCTTCGACGAGTTTCGACGCCTACTCCAATCACCGCCCATCCTTGAACATTTCGACGAAGATGCCGATACGGAGGTGCACACGGATGCGAGCAACGTCGGTCTTGGCGCCGTTCTAGTTCAGCGGCAAAACGGTGTCGACAAAGTAATTGCCTACGCCAGCCGCGCACTGTCGCGTGTTGAGTTGAACTACTCTACCACAGAAAAAGAATGTTTAGCGGTAGTCTGGGCCGCCGCCAAGTTCCGCCCATACCTCTATGGCAGACCGTTTTGTATCGTCACCGACCACCACTCGTTGTGCTGGCTGAAAAATTTAAAGGACCCTTGCGGCCGCCTAGCACGTTGGGCATTACGCCTGCAGGAATTCGATTTCACCGTCACCTACAAGTCAGGCCGAAAACACACCGACGCTGATACCTTGTCACGCGCTCCCGTCGAACCTCCTCCGCAAGACACCACCGACGATGATGGCTTCCTTGGAGCGGTCAGCACATCTGAGCTCGTTTCCAGACAGCGGGCCGACGCCGAGCTCCGCCTGCTCATCGATCATCTCGAAGGTGGGTGCCCTGAAATACCACGAAACCTAGCTCGTGGACTATCGTCGTTCTGCCTGCGGAGAGGGGTGCTTTATAAAAAGAACTCTACTTCAAGTCCGACAACTTACCTGCTCGTCATACCGTCTGATCTGCGGGATGAAGTCCTCCTTGCCTGCCATGATGAACCGACTTCCGGCCACCTTGGAGTTACCCGCACCTTATCCCGAATCCGGCAGAACTATTACTGGCCCAACCTAACTTCAAGTGTCAAGCATTATGTCCGGACATGCCGGCAATGCCAGCGGCGAAAAAAACCCGCGTTCAAGCCTCCTCGACTGCTTCAGTGCATCGAGCCGCCACAAATACCATTCGACAAAGTCGGCATGGACCTTGTGGGTTTCTACGTGGACACAGGCCACCACCCACCGCGGGTTCGAGCTTCGCGCGAGCCAAGGGCCCCGATCAGCCGTCACCACACACACACTGGGACACCGATGCGGTGCACTCAACCTCCGCTGGGAGGAGAGCGATTCGCCGCAAAGAAATAGGCCTCCAAGTTCACAAAGGAGACGTTTATTCACATCGTCCTCCAGCTGATACACACACACTCAATAGTCACCCCGTCCCGGGGGCGCGCGAGGAGCAAGGCTCCGCTGCGCGCACGAAGCGACTGAGTAATGCGCACCGCTAGCACGCCGCTGCAGGAGAATGTCCCCGCGGCAGTGCTGTGATCTCTCTCTCGTGTCGACCGTTGGGCCGGTTGCGAGAGAGAGTGGGCATTCAACGCAAGGTACGCCTGTCAGAGGTCGCTGGACCCCGAGTGACAGGCTCGAGCCGCTGCAGGTCAGAGGACACGTGCGGGCGAGCTCGAGTAAGCACTGGTCCGAACGGCAAAGGCCGGCACGGACAAACAGTAACGTACGCACCTTACGCTGTCTCGGAGGGATCTCTCTCTCTGGGCCCCGCTCGGACGGTCGCTGGACGCGCGGCCGCCAAAACGGGTCCCGGATTCCCGCCAAAAGGCGCCAATGGCAAAGGCCCTTGGGGAGCCGGGGGCGGAGCTGTGGCTAGATGACAGTGATTAGTCACCCAGCCGCCTCTCCACCGCCTGAGGCGGGAGCAAGGGAAAGAGGAGAAACAACGCGGGCGGCCGGCACAGCCGCGCAAAGGCGACGGCGGAAAGCCAGATTCCCACAACCTTCTGGGGCCATTTCCTCTCTCGTCTTCCGGCCACAAGTGGATCGTAGTCGCCACAGACTACTTGACCCGCTACGCTGAAACGAAGGCCCTTGCGCGAGGTACTGCCGCCGAAGTTGCCCACTTCTTTATGCACGACATCGTGCTTAGACACGGCGCCCCATCGGCCATCATTACTGACCGAGGCAAGGCGTTTACAGCTCGACTCCTACGCGACATCTTAGCGCTTAGCCATACTGCTCATCGACCAACAACAGCGTATCATCCCCAAACCAATGGTCTAACGGAACGGCTCAACAAAACATTGGCGGACATGATCTCGATGTACGTCGACGTTGAACACAAAACCTGGGATGAGGTCTTGCCGTACGTCACCTTCGCATATAATACCGCGACGCAGGAAACCACCCAGTTCACCCCGTTCCGTCTCGTGTATGGCAGAGAGGTCCGCATGATGCTAGACGCCATGCTGCCGTACGGCGACGAAGAGCTTCCCCCTGAAGCTGGCCACTTCGTGGAGCAAGCAGAGCAGGCCCGTCAGCTGGCCCGCTTGCACATCAAGGACCAGCAATCCGCCGATGCCCGACACTATAACCTTCGGCACAGGGACGTGTACTACGAGTCGGGCGACCATGTGTGGGTGTGGACACCAGTGCGCCGCAAGGGATTGTGCGAGAAGCTTTTAAATAGGTATTTTGGCCCGTACAGAGTCCTGCGCCGCCTGAACAGCGTCAACTACGAAGTTGTCCCTCATGGAGCTGTGGTCGCCGGCCCTCAGCGTCAACGGCCTGAAATCGTGCATGTAGTGCGCTTAAAGCCGTACTTTTCGCGTGACTGAGCGCTGTGTTCACGCTGTTTCGTACCTTTTCCCCTTACCCCACGTGTGAACTTGACTCTCCCTGCATGTCATCTAGCGCGCACTGTATAGTTCACCTCACCCCCAGTCTTTTTTTTTTGTTCCTCCTCCCCTCACTGTACATACCCCATTCCACATCGAGACGATGTTTGCTTTCGCGGGGGGGAATAATGCCACGCGCCTAACGCGCCGCGCGGCCTCCGTGCTGAGTCGAAGACAACGACGAAGCGGCGGTGGGCTCTCGTGGCGCGCTGTTCTGTTCTGTGTCGTGGACGCTGGCTCCATAATTAAAAAAGAAGGCTCCAGGTCTTGGGTTCTTCCCGACGTCTACCATCACGGCTCCTCTGGTCGTGACAATATATTACATACATTCAAGACGTCTTGGCACAGTGCCGAAGGTCGATCCCAACATGACCGAAGACGATAAGGTAGGCCACATTCCTAAAGGCATTGCCGACGATGCCTTCCACCTTCTTCTATGCCGGGACTGCTCTACGGTTGACTCCGTTCTGCAGGTGTGTCGACGCTTCGAGCAGGCCAAGCACCGGCGCAATGCACACCGCTTTGACCGCCTGCCTAACACAGCTGCCAGTTCCGCGTGCGAGGATCTGCCGACACTGAGGCAGCCTTCGAACCCTGACAACGTGACTCGCATCGTGCGCCGTGAACTGGAGGCCCTGGCTCCTGTTACGACCAACGCGCCCTTGTCGGACAACACCCTGGCCACAATATCCCTCATTCAAGCTGTCGTCCGCCAGGACGTCGCCAACTTGGGCATGCCCGCCAGCCATTGTCCCGTCGAACCTAGGAGTGCGAGCCCCATCTCTCCCGTGGTCGCTACTGCTGCGGCCCGCAACACCTTCGTCCCAAGTTACACAAGGTATCGGAATCCGGATGAGTGGCGTACCCCTGACGACCGGCCGATCTGCTTTACGTGCTCGCGCGTAGGCCACATCTCTCACCACTGCCGCAGCCGTTGGCCCGCACCTCCCCGACTTTTGCCCTACGTCGACCACCGTTATTACTACGGACCCCGCCGCCTCACGCCTCGGAATGACCCGCCCAGCGCCGAGTCCACACCGCCTCCTCGTAGAACCAGCCGCTCTCCTTCCCCGACAGCCCACCGTTCCCGCTCACCTCTTCCGCACCGCAGTTACTCACCGTCCTCTGCAGGCCGCTTCGCGGAAATCTAGCCAGTGCAGCTCCCGGAGGTGATGCTGCATTGGTGCCCCGACCTGAAAATCCTCTACTGACCCAGCCTTCGCCCTGTAATCTGCTCGACGTTTTTGTGGACAGTGTTCCTGTTTCTGCCCTCATTGACACTGGTGCCCAAGTCTCGGTTCTTAGCTCATCCTTTTGCCGTCGCCTCAAAAAAGTTCAGACCCTTGCCGCTTCGCCCACCGTTCGCGTTGCCGATGGCAGCACTGCTGCCGTCACTGGCATGTGCACTGCCCGCGTCACTCTTGCCGATCATCACATCCCAGTTTTGTTCACCGTCCTCGAACACTGTCCTCACAATGTGATCCTTGGTCTAGACTTTCTAACCGCTCACTCTGCTCTTATCGACTGCTCCAGCGGCCTTCTACGATTGGACCTGCCCTCAGCTCAGCCGACACACCCTCAAGCTCCACGCCCCGCCTTCGCTCCACCGAGTACGCTCGCCTGCCCCCCGACTCTGCCGTGTATCTGCCGATGTCACCATTTCCTGCGGTTCCTGATGGGGATTATCTTGCCTGCCCATTCGCCGATGTCGTTCTCTCCCGCAATGTTGTTCTTCCGCACCTCATCGTGAGCATCACCAAGAATAGCACCTACCTTCCTGTCCTCAACTTCAGCTTGTCACCACAAGTTCTTCCTGTAGGCATATCGCTTGCTACTTTGTCTTCTCTCACCGACTGTACCGTCACTGCTCTCTCACCTGGACCGCCTTCTACTGTCTCTCAAGCGCCCGACATCCCGGCCAAGGTTCCGCAATTCATTTCTGCGATGATTGCTTCTGACCTGAGCCCCGAGCATGCACAGGATCTTAACAACCTTTTGGTGTCCTACACCGACATTTCTGACTTCGCTTCTGCTCCTCTGGGTCAAACATCGATAGTGACTCACTGCATTGACACCGGCGATGCAAGACCTATACACCGGAGGCCTTATCGTGTGTCGCTACCAGAGCGCCAGGTCATCAAGCGGGAGGTGGACAAGATGTTGGCCAACGATATCATCGAGCCTTCAAACAGCCCTTGGGCATCTCCTGTCGTGCTCGTGAAAAAGAAAGACCAAAGTTGGTGGTTTTGCGTCGACTATCGTCATCTCAACAAGGTCACGAAGAAAGACGTCTATCCCCTTCCGCGCATAGATAATGCCCTGGACTGTTTACATGGCGCCCGCTACTTTTCTTCCATCGACCTTCGTAGCGGATATTGGCAAATCTTTGTTGACGCAAGAGACCGCGAGAAAACAGCTTTCGTCACCCCTGATGGCCTTTACCAATTTAAGGTCATGCCCTTCGGCCTTTGTAACGCCCCTGCCACATTTGAACGGATGATGGACTCGTTACTCCGAGGCTTCAAGTGGACGACCTGCCTTTGTTACTTAGATGATGTAATTGTTTTCTCGCCCTCTTTTGAAACCCACCTGCTTCGCCTTTCGTTCATCTTGGCACTTTTCCGCCGCGCTGGTCTTCAACTCAACTCAAAAAAATGTACTTTCGGCCGCCGCGAACTCAAAGTCCTCGGCCATTTGGTGAATGCGAGTGGCATACAACCTGACCCTGATGAAGTTCGTGCCGTCAGTGCTTTTCCCTGTCCCCGCTCGCCCAGCGATGTCCGCAGCTTCACCGGTCTCTGTTCCTACTTTCGCCGGTTCGTCCCGAACTTCGCAGCCGTCGCTCGCCCTCTCACCAATCTGTTCCAGAAAGGCGTTCCTTTTTCCTGGGGACCAGAGCAGGCTACTGCATTCTCCATCCTTATCGCCGTCCTCACCAACCCTCCTGTATTGGCCCATTTCAACCCGTCTGCCCCGAGTGAACTTCGCACCGAAGCCAGTGGTCACGGAATTGGCGCCATCCTTGCTCAGCGACAACGCGGCCAGCACTGCGTGATTGCGTACGCCAGCCGACTTCTTTCTTCCGCCGAGAAGAATTACTCCATCACAGAACGCGAGTGCCTGGCTCTTGTTTGGGCCATTGGAAAATTCCGCACATACTTGTTCGGCCGCCCATTCATTGTTATAACCGACCACCACGCCCTGTGTTGGCTCTCCTCTCTCAAGGACCCTACTGGCCGTCTTGGCCGGTGGGCATTGCGATTGCAAGAATACACCTGTTCCGTGGTCCACAAGTCCGGTCGCCTCCATCAAGATGCAGACTGCCTGTCACGCTATCCCGTCGATCCTCCTTCTACAGACTGTGAGTCGGATGCCAGTGTCCTCTCCATCTCCGACCTCTCGCACATTGCCGACGAACAGCGCTTGGATCCCACCCTCACCTCTCTCATCGACCGCGTCAGCACCGACCGGCGCGACACTTCTCTGGCCCGGTTTTTCCTGGACGGGAACACGCTGTACAGCCGCAACATGCGACCTGATGGCGCTGAGCACTTGCTCGTTGTACCCCGACACCTACGGTCCACTATACTCGAACAACTGCATGACGCACCTACGGCTGGTCATCTTGGTGTCTCCCGTACGTACGACCGCGTGCGCCGGCGTTTCTTCTGGCCTGGTCTGTACCGCTCCGTCCAACGCTACGTGGCCGCTTGCGACGTCTGTCAGCGCCGAAAGAAGCCCGCTGTCCTGCCGTCTGGACACCTGCAGCCGATTCCCATCCCGACCGACCCGTTTTCTCGTGTTGGGCTAGATTTACTTGGGCCCTTCCCGGAGTCCTCCTCGGGGAACAAGTGGATTGCCGTCGCCACCGATTATGCCACGCGGTATGTGATCACTCGCGCCATTCCACCCAGCTGCGCCACTGACGTCGCTGACTTCCTTCTGCACGACGTCATATTACACCATGGCGCTCCCCGTCAACTCCTTACCGACCGTGGCCGCTGCTTCCTCTCCCGAGTTGTTGACGAAATCCTTCGTTCGTGCTCCGTTCGTCACAAGTTCACCACTGCTTATCATCCTGAGACGAACGGCCTTACGGAGCGTCTCAACCGCACGCTGACAGACATGCTCGCCATTTACGTATCCGACGACCACTGAGACTGGAACATAAGCTTGCCTTTTGTCACCTTCGCCTACAACTCTTCGCGCCATGATACCGCTGGTTACTCGCCCTTCTATCTTCTGTTTGGACGAGACCCCTTACTGCCCTTCGACACTTTGCTGCCCACAGCCGGCCCTGTCACTACATATGCGCGTGACGCTATCGCCCGAGCAGACGCCGCCCGCCAGGTTGCTCGTCACAAGCTCTCCGCCTCCCAAGAGGCTCAAAAACACCGCTACGATGGCCTGCACCGTGACGTGCGCTACCCTGCCGGATCTCTCGTCTTGCTGTGGCTCCTATCCCGTCGTGTGGGGTTATGTGAAAAACTTCTGCCGCGCTATACAGGTCCTTATCGTGTATTACGGGCAGTGACCGACGTAACGTATGAAATCACGCCGCTGCACCCAAAGTCGACGTCCGCTCCACTGAAGTCCGAAGTCGTTCATGTAGCTCGCCTCAAGCCCTATCACCCACCATCGACATCGCACGCCTAACACGCACCGGGACGTTGCCTTCAGCCGAGGGGGATAGTGTTACCGATGAACTGGTTGCTCAATAAGTGGACGAATCGTGAACGAATAAGTGGCGGTGAGCTGAACGACGACGACGCTGACAGCAGTTGGTAGCTGGACCCTCCGTGTCTGAGCTGAGTGCTGGCCATCTCAGAGCAGCCGCCAATATAGACTTACCGCCGTAACATCCCCGTAACAATATATTTATGAATGTGTTTAGAAGTTAGCTACTAAAACAATGGGAAATCTAGGGTGTGATTGCAATAACAATGAGACTTTCAACTTGCTATTATCAGTCGGTGTATTTTCCGATCTTTCTCGTAACTTGGATTGTATTCGCGAAAGAGTCGTTGAAATCATTGTAGTGGCTAACAATTGACGCAAAACATCGAGATAATTAGAGTATTTTGAATGTTATAGCAAAAAAAATCGAATATAAATGCAACGCGTGGTACTTGAAGGCTACGAGACTAAAATTACATAATTGGCGGACACAGAAACTCTTGGTTATTTGTTTAGCTTGCAAGTAAACAACTCGTAGGGGCACTGAGCACATAGCGCTATGAGGGCTAAGAAGCGCTTGCACAGCGCCGGCACAGCTGCATGGAAAAGAGCACGCGTGCAGTCACACGAACCCAGCAGGAAACACTCACCTGGCCTGAACTAAGCTATGCTCGTGCGCGCAACCTCCATATGCATTCCCAAAGAGTGTAAGCATTTCCATTCACCATCAGCATTTCTTTGCAATGTATGCAATATCTCAACTATGCATCAACAACCGAGAAGGCAGGCTCAAAAGTGATACAAAAAAGCTCAAATCATGCAAGGGTATAACAAAGGTATGAAAACAATATTATATGCTTTGAGTAGAGCACCAAATTGCGAAAAGAAGAAATAAAAGCCCTTGAGAAAAATAAGTGGACCGAGAAACAAGGATGTAGAAAGCAGGAGTCGTCGTTAACAGGGGCCATCTGAAATATCTAACAAGTTTTTTTTCCTTATATACCAAGAAAACCCACGCAGTTATGCTAGCAGCCATGGTTTTTCTTCTATCCGTTTATTCTCCCACGACATTGTTATTGCGGAATGATTAGCTCTCTAAATCGATAGTTCAGTGCACAGAATTAGAATAAGGAATGCGAACGGATAAAGGTAGACCTAGTTCTGGAAAAATAACCTTTAGTGTAAGCGCAGTCACTCCCATCATTCTGCCGGCGCTTAGGGGGTCATTCACGCGCTCAATAGCTTGTCATATTCAGTACCTATCTAAAAAATTGAATTGATGATTCACTCACGATCAGCACTCACAATCAGCACTTTCACATTGACACAGTCACTCAGTAGTCCGATACTTCACCGCCATTACTGGCGTAATTATGGGGAGCTGCCACTGCCGTGCGATGGCAGGGGCTGCCACCATTGAAACTTGATAGCCTGGTTTCTCTTCCCGAGTAATCTCTCGCGATCAATCAATATTTAAAATGCCAGCTGACACGGTGGACACCTTCCTCAAAATGCACTCGGCAGGTTGTGAAAACCTTACAAGATCCCGAGACCTAAGTGGCCGACCAACCCCAGGTTCATGGAGTAATCGCTCACAGCCGACGACGCCGATTTTCCTGCTACACGGGGTCGTTACACTATCGGGTTAATACATGCTGTTTTATGGCTTAAGCAATCCGTGCACTCACTCAATCCAGTTAGGCTTGGCTAATTCTAATTAATCGAAATTTATCTGAGCCGCGAAGACCAGTAGTTTGGATGGGAATACGTGTGCCGCCCAGTACTTCGGCAACAAAATTTCTGCGGCAGTGAGAGCCAGCGTTTGGTCGGGCAATGCAGACCAAGTGACGTGATACAGAGTGGCAGAGACAGTACACCGCGATAAACGCAGACGTAAGCTCGTCCGTGTTTCTGATTGTGTTCCGTCTCTGCTGGGCTGTGTGGCATCGCTATGTCAAACAAACAGTCCCTAAGGTGGCCCAAAGTATCACATTATGGACAATGCAAAATTAAAAGGGAAAGAAAATTAAAGACCAAGCCATACAAAAGGAATGCACAGGTTTCTGGCAACAGAGTAGGCTGTTCCTGAGCAGCTGAAGTTTATTGATCGCTTCAAACCATGCGGCGTCTCGTGTCCGACTGGGAATTGGTGGCTGGCAGTGAGAGCGCGCGCGGCTCGTATAGGCCGGCTGCTCCCGCTAAGATTTCCTATATAGATGCAAGAAAGTTAACAGATAAATGGAAAGTGCACGAAGCGCACCAGTGACCACTTGACCCAACTCTGCTTGCCAATTTATTTTCTGCTTTGTGTGCGGCGTGAATTTCATCGATCAGCTGTAGTGAGGCCTTTTTAATGGAATGTTGCTATACTTGCCATGCTAGATATCTTCCAGTAGGACAGGTTTTCGGATTTCTGGTAAAGTTTAGCACCAGGGTGAAATCGATGCAGCTATATTCTTATACGAGAGGATGGAGTTACATGTTCAACATTCGAATTGCAAGGGTAGCCCCCAGGCTTGATTTTCACACTTAATTCTCCGGAAAATTTTTTTAGTGACGATTGCTTTTAATACAAGCTGTTTTTTGATAATTAGTTAGGCCGCATCAGGTAGCTATAATAAGACTCCCAGGGTTGGGCTTTGCGGCATTCAAGCGTCTTTCACCTAGCATGAACTGTCTTCAGCTTGCACACCACGGAAACGCAGTGCTCCGGCGATGCATAACGTATGGGAAGGTACGTACTGATTGCGTTTACTTCCATCCTAAACCAGCATTCCACCCAGTGCAAGCTCAAGAAGCAGCGGAACCAAACCGTGGTGCACAAATCAACCGCAAATATGCAGTGAGAAAGCAAGCTGCATCCCATAAGTACCGTCAGCAAGCAACCTCGCCAACCCATCGTCTTACGCAATGGCGAACACCCAGCCACCACCATCATAGACCCATCTCTACACCCTACCTACCCTATCCTCCCCACATTCACTCTTCATAAGTATCAACCACTACTTGGAGTCGAGCGACTCTGCAGTATTAAATAAATAAATAAATAAATAAATAAATAAATAAATAAATAAATAAATAAATAAATAAATAAATAAATAAATAAATAAATAAATTCCGTCCACAATAGCCATCCAAAAAGCTCGGTCGCTTGTGCGAGGTCCTGGCTTAGATTTAGATTAAAAGCAGTCATCAGAGGAAAGGAATCATCGAGGGCGAATCCAAATGCTATGCATCTTTCTCGCATCATATTTCATGATGTCGTTCCCGAAAGTTTTTCGTTTTCTTCTCAAAGTCAAACAAAAACTTGCCATTTTTTGTTAACGTCAATCCGAGCAGACCAAAATTTTGTGGGAACTAAGCGCGTCCTCGATTTATTAACCTGCCGGTGAAAGAAATGTCACAATTCTCATGCTTTCCTCCCTTGCACCTGCATTTCCGGCAGAAAAAAAATTGTATTTTTATATATAACAAACAATCTGGCTTGCTGCTATGCAGTTACATGCGTGCGTGCTACCGTACTTTTCGTAATTACTTCTGAAATCCAGGGCTCCATAAGCGTGCGGTTGACTTGTTTCTGTCAGAGGCAGTCGACAGTTGGCTAAGTAGAACCAACATGCATAAATATACAGTTGGCAGCTAGAATCAATGCGCTGTGTGGGAGTCGCAATTTCTAGCATGGAAAATTCGCCACCGCAGTGAAGTACCTAGGACAACAGAGACCTTTGACTCATCTAATTAATTCAAAAATTCAATGATATCGGATAGAGAGTGCTGTTGGTGGCTAGGTTCACTATGAGTAAAATAAAGTATAATATGCTGTACACTGCCTTTTCTTTATTATTTAAAGAGCATCGCTCGAAAGTTCATTCCTTGACGATTTACACGACCTTAATTAGGGCACATATTGCACGCCAGCACTAACTGTTGACGAGAGGAAATTGTCATCAAGAAAAAGAAATCGGCATGGGCAAGGCATGTGATGTGAGGGCTAGATAATCGATGTTCTTTAAGGGTAACGCACTGGATTCCAAGAAAAGGAAAGCGGAGCAGGATGGGTAATGTAAGGTATACGAAAGAGATAAGGAATTTTTCAGGTATAGCGGGCGAAAGCTAGCACAGAATAGGGTTAATTTAAAATATCAGAGAGCGGCCTATGTCCTGCAGTGGGCGCATTTGTGCTGATGGTGACAGGGTATGGTCAATTTGTGCTCAATGTAAGACGAGTGCAGGATATCTGTTATGATGTTTAACAGAAATCAGCGGTCAATAATTCTGACTAATCGACTTCGAGCACCATAGTGAAGAATGACGTCGTATCGAAAAAAAGGGCAATATCAATGAAGGCATACGTTGAATGAAGATGATAGTGGGGAGAGTCACTGGGTATTTAGCGGGCAGCTAGCTCCTAGAAGAATTAGTGATTGTTTGAGCTAGAAAATTGGGATTTCTGAATGAACTTGGTGGTGTTTCCAATATACGCATTGAAATAAAATTAACAGGATGATATAATCGTTTGATTCCAGATCATTTAGTAGAGAGCCAATGTTTGTGTTAGAGCGTACCTAACGATCGTTTTCTTGTAGGTGTATCCTTCACATGGAAGCCCAGCGTACAAAAAGAACTTGAAGAATTGAAATTAAGATTTCGATCATTTATCACTTCGTCCACTTTTCTTGTACCTGACTATCTTACACAAAATGTTCAGCATTCACGTCGCGTGATTACTTTCTTTACAGGTACATATGCTGAGCTGACTGTCGGAGGCCTTAAGAGAGCACATTTCATATAGAGTTTAATGTCCTTGTGATAAGTGTATGAAGTTTTAAGACCATGACGAGTGTTCTTGGTGTCACACACCGATATCGATAACAGTCATGCATATCGCTTCCGGAGGCAAGAAATTCAGCAGAAACTAACATCATACACAACCCGGGAAAGCTTTTATGGAAGTAATACATCGCGCAGAGGGACCGAAGCTGAGGGTGAAATAATGACTGGTCGGCAAAAAAGGCCACTCACCGCTAACTCGCACTCGTTTCCGTCGCATCTCTGTGCCATCCATTTCCCGTCGCCATTCATTCCGTTCAAAACGAGTTAAAAATGCAGGTAAAAAAAAGTACTATAAAATGAAGCACTTAGTTAAAACAATGTCTGCGACCATTGGATGTAGTGAAATAGGAACCGGAATATCATGCGCCCTGTAATCTATTTTTCGTTAGCGCCTCAGTCTATCACAGCCGTCTCTGCTTATCTTCCCGACCATCTGAGTAGGTTTTAAACCTTGACCAAAAAATTACAATAAAAGCGGCATATTGGACCGGGATGAAAACGCAGCAGTCTTGTCCTTAGCTTTTACCCCACTCCTTTCGTTATGTTCCCAAGATCATATGATCTAGTAGACCAGTATTAGTGGCATATGGGTGCAAAAAATTTGCTCCTTTTCACCGTCCGCGCCGTAACTGCCTTAATTATACAGCCAAATAAGGCCAGGCCCATGACGTGGTTTCATTTTTATTTTGCCCTTCACTTTAACAGACGCCGTCATTTTGCAGTCAGTTACATATATTTCAGGTATCAATGTTCCGTGCAGGTAAAATGCAGCGGTTCACTCATCCTTTATACTCGAAATATCTGGCTTCCACTCTTTCCAGCGGCGGTGGCTGCTGGCTAGAATGAAGACATGTTAGAGATGTGATTGGTCACCAATACTACATAATGTCTGATGTCCCCCTCGTCCTGATTAGATTATAATCGTGCTATGGACTCCTACCACAGTCTGAAAACAAGGCTGCTTCTAAAATTTAACTCACCACACCATGCCTCATTGCATGTTATCACCGTTTACAACAGACTCACGTATGAAGCTCTGCGCAGAAAAATGCCAGGGCAATGACGCGGTTTCTGTACACAAGACCAGTTACCATTGAATTAGTGATTTCAGTACGAATACATTCTCTACCCATCAAAGGGTATGGAAGGTACAGTTGCAAAACATCGCTGACGAACACAGCGCTTTCACCGCTGGTAAAGCGCCGGAGGCAACACGGGAAGGGGAGACCTGGGGACGGCAGAAAGGCTTGGGAAGAACGCATCAATCAAATTGAATGGGCGGCGGGGTGCGACGTGAAGGTCTACACCGACAGCCTAAGCCCCCACGCTGGCTGAAAACGCCGACGCTAGGGGAACCCAAATCGGTGGGTGGAAACGAGAAAAGCGGAATCAGGAAGCAGCGGGGTTGGCTTTCCAGGCTGCCACCGACTGATGATCTCATGGATTTAGAAAGTTTGGGGATACAGGCAAAATCCCGTGGAGAAGCGCCTGTGTTTACCTCAGGATTAAGCTCCGCCTGAAGCGATGATTGCGATGCCTTGTTTTGTTTTCCTTTCCTGCGAAGCAGTTGGGAAAAGCTACAGTTCCCTTGTAGTACAATGGAAACAAAGGGAGGTAAGTTTTTTATTTGATAGCGAGAGGCAGGGTAATGTGAGGAAACATATTTTTAATTGGCAGATAAAGAACTAGGCTGCCTTCAACAAAGGATAAGGCATCGGTACTTGAAATCTGAAAATGCGATCTACAAGACCGCCAGTAAGAGGTGACGATGGTGTAGGTGGATAATAAGGCGTCCATCAACGTTATCGACACTTTCTAATTGACGAACGGATTCGCTGATTTCCGTGCGGAATGTAGTCTCAAAGCCTTTCTCCCGCTAAACAGCAGCTTGTCTAGTTCTAGTGTACCACGTAGGGGCCCCTTCGTCAAACCTAGCCTTTCACTACAAAGAATGTCGCCCTAACACCTCCACGCCTGCTGCAGAGCCTTGTAGTAATTAAGTAAATCATGGAGGCATTTTATATTCACAGAAACCGAGACACACCCTTCCCCATCCTTCCTTGTTCATGAGAGTGAACTATTATTATATCTTGACCATCATAACTGAAGTTGACATCTTATCAGTGTTGTTGGTGCATATCATGCGGGCTCCTGGTGGTTAAGAGAGTATATTTTTTGTGCTTCTTGTCATAAATTTTCACTTGTTAGTCAGCGCCTGTCCTGTCTTCTTTCTTGTCCCTGTTGCTGCGCTGTTTTCTCCAAGTATGTACCAACTCGCTCAACTCGCCCTTTTACTGGAGGCTAATCTTGGAGCACTGAAAAAAAAAAACATTGTTTCGAAGTATGAAGTCTTTCGCTGTGACCGAGAGAACTCAAGCAGTCTCTCTGGAGGAGCTGCTGTTGTGGCCCAGGGTCGCGTTGCAATTCGGAAAATCGACCGGAAAACCTTATATGAGGCAGTTGCGGTCACCATCGTTGAGTTTAATACCATAAAATTATCTTCCATATGCACTGAACTGCACCAAACCGTCACACTTCGCGATTTAGAAACACTTTAATAAAACTATCGGAGCTATAAATTTTAGTGGGGGCTTTAATGCTCCCTACTCTTTTTAGGAACGCGAACAAACGGACGTCATAGGCAGGACTTCAGAAGGCTTTTTTCTCTGCAACAATGTCTGCCTCCTGAACGCAGGCAAACGCACTTACTGCACTCCAAGCAGAGAAAAAATGAGCTGCCTAGATTTATCTTTTTGTTCACCAAGTCTTTTTAGAGTTTCAAAATGGAATGCTCTTGACAACCCGCATAGGAGCTGTCACGTTCCCGTCATTATCTATGTACCATCCTCATCACCAGTCACCTTAACCGAACCACGGTGTTGGAAGTTGGCCATGGCTGACTGGGTGCTCTTCCGAGATAATGCCGCTTTGGAGACAGTATTTTGGACGGCCTCGGTGCTGACGTAGTAAATAAGATGTTCACAGAATGCATCAATGCCGCTGCTCACCTAGCCATTCCCGGACTTTGGGAGTGGTGCGAAAGAACCAAAGGCCTGACATTCATGAGAATGTAGAGAAGCAAAAAGGTGGCGGAACAAAGCATGGGGATTTTCTGTCGATACCCTACACAGGAAAACGTAACCAATTTTAAAAAGGCGAGAGCGAAAGCTCGATATATCCGGCGTAATGCTGAGAAAACTTCATGGCAAACCTTCATAGAAAAAATTATGTATCTTCCATAAACAGTTCCACTACATCAAAAAAATATATAGCAGCAAGTTCGCAAACTTGATGGCAACCTCTTCCGCTTTGCAGTTCCGTTCCTGACACCAAATGATGCACAAACAAGTATTCGCGAACAGGCCGACATACTTGGGGAGCACTTCTCTCATATTTCTAGATCACTGCACTACACTGACTCTTCTTTAAACTACAAAAACACAGGAGAAAACAAAGGTTTCCAGCGAGTGGTTACTCTAACAAGGCCCCTAATAGTTAGATTACAGTTTATGACCTTCGTAGAGTACTAACGGTAAACAGGCTGCAGGCCCTCACCAGGTACATAATCAAACGCTAGCCCATTTATGAGAACCTGCTCTAGGAGCACTTTTGATTTGTTTAACGAAATCTGAGTGTCGGTGAAAATGCCCGAGTCTTCGAAAAAGGCAGTTATTGTACCATTCCTGAAACCTGGAAAACTCCCAACCTCTGCAACTAGTTGCAGGCTAATTAGTCTTAGCAGCTGCCTTGCCAATTCATTGGAAAGCAAAGTAAATATATAACTGAATGTAAATTCTGAAATCTCGCGAACTGCTTGACCTCCAAAAAGTGCGGCTTCAGAAAAGCTTCTTCAACAGTGGTCTATCCTCTTCTCCTTGAAAACACTCTCCTAGAAGCATTCATGCATAAACAACACCGTCTAACAGTTTTCTTTAATATGGAAAAAAGCTTGTGATACCACCTGTAGGGTTGGGATTCTCGGAAACCTGGCAGATCTGGGCATTCGTGGCAGAATGTTAAACGAAAAAAACCAGTCACACAAGACGACGGACAAGAAGAGTGTACACACCACAACGACTGGTACCAGTCGTTGTGGTGTGTACACTCTTCTTGTCCGTCGTCTTGTGTGACTGGTTTTTTTCGTTTACAATGTACCAACTGGCCCGCATTTCAACCCTTCAGAATGTTAAGCTGCCTGAAAGATTCTTCGTCGAACCGCATATTTCAAGTCCGCCTCGGTTGAACCCTCTCGAGGAACTTCACTCAGGAGAACGGTGCACCTCAGGGATGCATTTTAAGCATTACACTTTTCATTTTAAAAATAAATTCCATCGCCAGAATAATGCCAATGCCTATTACGTACTCAGTTTATGTCGATGACCTCAAAACTAAATTAGCCTCAACCAGCTTATCACCGTGTGGATGACAGGTAGAAGTCAATTAAACAAACTTGGTAATTGGGCACTGAAAAATTGACTTAGGTTTTCCCCACAAAACAGTTGCCGTCCTTTTCTGTTTCAGGAGAGGCCTACAGCCAGATCCCACCCTGCACTTAAATTAAACCGCTCTCCCAATAAAACAAGAATACAAGTTTTTAGCTGTAACAATCGACAAGAAGCTGACATTCCTCCCTACTGGAAAGTCAAAGCATCTACAGCTTTCAACGTACTTAAAGTGCTCTCACGAAGACACCGGGGCTCTGATAGGATACGTCTTCTCCATGTCTATCGTCCACTAGTGCGCTCCTGTCTAAATTACATGTGTGTGGTCTATGGTTCAGCATGACCATAATACCTTAAACGACTGAATCCAGTACATAACCTAGGTTTGCTTCTTTCAATCGGGCCTTACAGGGCGTAACCTGTGAGTGGTCTCTATGTACAAACAAATGAACCGCCACTAGCTAACAGAAGGACCTTGCTTACATGTTCGTATATTCTGAAAATTCGTTCGTTACCGGAACACATCTCTTACCCATTAGTTACAAAACGCCTCTCGGAACACTGGTTAACAACAAACCTCAGGCCATCAGACAACCGATACCCCTTTTTGAAGAGCAGTACCAGGAACTCGGCACACTGGACGCACTCGCTGACATTGCAGACAGATCTGTCCAATTGGCTCCTTGGTACAACTTCCCTGCTGCATGTGACCCAACATTAACACACTTTTGTAAAACACAAACACCTCATGAACACATTATAGAAGGGTTCTTAGCACTAAACAAGAAAGACAATGATCATTCAGCACTTCATACAGATGGCTCCAAAACAACCTGTTACGTTGGCTGCGCTGTAGGAGAAGACAAACAAGAAAAATAGTAAGGTTGCCTCTGTGTGCGTGGGTTTCTACCACCGAATGTTACGCTGCTTCCCTAGCTGTAGAAAAAATACTAAAGAACAACACTAAAAAAGTACAATTTATACATATTCAATTTACGTAATATACATCACTACCTCCCAAAAATGCAACAAGGCATTAATGCGAAACATAGTCTACAACGTAGTACCGGTCAAAACACAAGGGCTTAAAATTTAATTCTGCTAGGTACGAAGTTACGTAGGAACCTGTGGTAACGAAAGGGCCGATGTGTGTGCCATAGCCATCTGTAATGCTAAAATACGAGAAGTGAAAATGCCGCATAACGATACTATAAATTTCGTACAAAAACAACTAAGAGAAAAAGGGCAGGGGGCATGGGATAATGAAGAAAATATCAAGTTACGCCTAGTAAAGCCAGTTATAGAAAAATGGATGACATGCAGTCATCAAGACGGTTTCATTGAAGTAATTTATGTCGCCTTCGTATTCTACACATGCTCTTGAGACATAACTTTCTTCTTGCAAAGAAGGACAAACCTACATGGGCACACTGCGGAGAGATGGTCACCCTGAACCACATATTAAGATCTTCTAGAAAACTTAATGAACTTAGAAAAAAGCATTACTCTTACTTCTATGGTCAGCATATCTCATTATACCCTTGATTACTCCAAGGAGAAAATTCACTAGTCAAAAACTCTTGCTTCATTCCTAAACGATGCAAACGTCTTAAACCTGCTTTAGTATTACAAGATAATCTTTAAACTTCCGAACACCAGGCAGACGTATTAAAACCTGTTTGCCGCATGATGGCCTTAGCTGCCTATGCACCATGAAACCCAGCAACCCAACACAACAAAACACAACACAGCACGGTTCATTATTGGGCTCGAAAGTGCAATACGCCTCCTTGAATTGCAACCCGCATCAAATATCTTTAGTAATGAAAGCAGAGCCTGTGCGCAATAAATGCGGCTGGTTTATAGCAAAGAATTACTCGCACGCACCATCCGACACACAAATAAAAAATATATCAACTGCAATGATGAAGACAGTGCGTCAGCACCAACGACGACGAAGCGATTTGTGCCTCCTCCGATACCGCCGGCCGTGCGCGTGGAGAGCTCGAGCTCGCTTTTGGTTCTGCTCTGGTGCCGCCGCTGCTCGATCAGCCTGTACCACCGTTTCGCTGCCAGTCCTTCGAGCTTTCCAATAAACCCCTCTTCACAACTTACATTCGCCCGAAAGAAGAAGGAAACTGTAACTGTATCAGAGTCATTCTTCCTAGGCTATATGCCGTACCACGTCGGCTTGCCACGTTTTTCCATGCGTTGATCATCATTTGATAATCTAACCTTCCTTTGCTCGAACCAACACCTTTTTTCACTCAGTTATCCTCGCCATCCGTCGGCGGAATCAGCTCCCTCGTACAACTGTGATCAAGATAAATTTAAAGCCGGCATGAACAGTTCCCTAGAGTAGCAGTCTTGACCCCTTCTTTTTTCTGATTTTCTTGTGAAAACAATACACTCGAACTAACATCAGCGTTTGGTGCCTGTTGTCTTTATGTTTTTTGAATGTGTGATGTGGGTTTCAGTCCGGTGTCCACTGATGCGACCTTTCTATTTATTAGAATGTCGCGCTGCTTTATCTTCTCACTGTTGTTTTTCTCCGCTATTTAATGCCCGCACGGACCCTTTAGGTATTTGAACAAATGAATCCTAGCAAAAAATGCCCAAAATTTAGAAATAAGGTGCAGAATATGACAAGTCTTAGAAAAAGTACAGAAAGTACGTTTGCAAATGCGCAATCTCCAAAGCAAAAGTATTCTATGCCATCATCCCAGGAAGTCAAGAAGATTGTGTTTCAACAAAGCGGTAAAACTATGTCAGTTTGATGTCATCCGGAACCTCATCCTACATGTGGGCACCATTGTATTCCTGTAGCATTTGACCGTAAGTTTGTGGCATTGTGGAAGGATAAATAATCTATTATTAGTTGCGCTCTTGTTTTACTTGTCGGTGACCTAAACAATGCAAGAAGCAAGAGATCCTGATTTTTAACTAGTAAGTTTATTATTTGAGGAATTTTTAGTTTGAATGAATTTGAGACGGGTAGTAGCATTCGCGTTTAGTGAAAGAGTACTAACGGGATGTTTCTGCAAGCCAAGAACTGATTCTAATTAAGATTTATATTTACTGCCCAACGTGTCTATAGGCAGCAGCACAAGTAAATACACAAAAGAGAAATACAATTTACGCAAATCCGGTACATGAAAACATGATCTTGCCGTTCATAAGACATGAAAGCGGTACGATAAGAAGCATTTTTAATTGGTTGTTTACAGCGCATATCAGAAGACAACAACCAAATACTTGATGTTCGAAACTTAAAGCAAATATGGCCCATTCAGAATTAGAGTTTAAGGGTTACAACTGATATTTTTCCTACAGTGAAAAACGGTGCACATGGGACTCTGGTTGGGAAGTCCGAGCCGACTGTTTGCGAACCACAGCGAAGTAATACCTAGTTCCACGTTAATTTTACCCGTACCTTAATATTTCTTTGTGCACAGTGGGCGAAATAAGCGTTGTACTTAACAAAGCACAACTGACCTGCCACACAGATTGATCAGTTCAACCTCACTCGCTAAAAGGCACATAAGCACAGCTTGAATTTCATAACGCCATAGCGAAGCAAGAAGAGACAGCATAATTCCGCGGCTGTTGAAACGAGGATCGCCGGGCGTTATGGTGGTTTCGCGATAAGAAACTCTTTCCTTCATATACATGGAGTTCGTTGTTCGGCCGGAAACAGCTCACGAGGGAGCTGTAAAGAGCTCGACGCTTTTCTTCTGGGCTGATCACAATATGAAGCTGAGGTACGCGCAGACCGTGCCTAGCTCATAAATGCGAAACAACGTGTCCTGGCGGCAATTATTCGCCGGTAACAGACTAATACTTCAAGTCATAATTTATTTGACGTGGCTACGAGTTATTGGGGTGTACTGTCTCGAATTTTTTGTCGATGCTTTTTTTTTTGTGCGGCAATATATGTCTCAATGTTTGCTCAATGCTCATGCTTTTATCTCTACACTGATGTTCATCACAAGGTCTCCAAGAGGACCGAGTGAGGGTAAATTTTCTTTATAATAGCTCTGCAAATGGTCCTGTACATTGTTTGAAAAGGTGTCGTTTTTTTTTTTTTTTGAGAAAAGCTTAAACTTCCTTCTTGATGCTGCTGCTGCTGCTAAAGACGTGGTCTCCATGAGGACCGAGTGAGGGTAAGATTTATTTTTTATAGTAGAGTTGATAATGGCCTGCTGTTTTCTTTTAACAGCTACCGTTTTTGTAAGAAAGGTTTCTATTTCTTGCTTTGACGATGCGGCAATTTTCCAAAGTGCCAAATTGCAAGATAAGCACAACAAAAGGTGACAGAAAGCCGTCATCATCCATAGAGTAACTAGCTTATATGTTCGTCTTGCAGAACCGCACGAAAGAAATTAAAGCCCTTTAGGTGTACAAGACCCACCAGGTCTTAACTTATTGCACTGTTCTACCTGACCTGTACAATATCCGGTTCCCAGAATGGCTTACGAAATCAGGTAGATGAACCTGGCCGGCCATCTCCATATGTTCTATACTGACTGCTTTTTAATATTCAAAAGACCTGTGTTGTAGGCGTTACCGAAAAAAAGTAATTACATACATTACTCGTTACACTAAAAAAAAAAAAACGCCTTACCACCCTACGTTACCTACAAAAAAGGTAACGCGTTACCGTTACCGTTACCGAAAAAAAGTATCGCACGTTACTTTGCCGTTACTCTATGACCATAAATTTTAATCAGTGTGTCTTCGCTGTAAGAACTCAAGATAACAATTTTATAAAGCTCATGCTTCATATATTTCTAACTTCACATAGAAAACAGCTGGACTCAACAAATTTACAGGAATTATGGTGTGCTTCTGCTTACGAAATTACGCGGAAATCGTGTAGCAATAAAGAAATGCTTAAATGTCATAGTTCCGGAAAAAATAAATTTGCGCACCAAAACAATTTTCTTTTGCTTGAACCTGCATAATTATCGCAAAAATGCGAGTGTTTACGTCAAGGTGTTCAAGGTCAGCTTCGCTCGCAATAACCAGAAACGTAGCCGCAGTTGCAGATAGAAACAGTGTGTTGACTGCAATCACCTTTTCTGTGCTGTACCATTGCACTCTTTCGACGACCCTCTTGGGGCCATATTGAAGTGAACTGGCGACAATCCTGAGTTTGCTCAGAAGAGGGAACTGCTTTCACAAAGAATGCGAGAGTGTCGCCTGTGAAAGAGACCTTTTGGTTGGAAAACAAGCTTACGCAGAAACTGACTTACAGATTTCTGCAAATGGCCCATTGGTGGCTCGGGATGCGTCCACTCTTTAGAGAGTAGTGTGCGTGAGTGGTTTGGGGATAGAGACAAGTGTGTGGCTGCGTGTTCGTGCTTTTTTTTTTAGTTGAGTGCGTCGTCAAGGCCAGGTGTTTTTTGGCATGCATGCGAGCCGCAACACGGGTCGTGGAGAACACCTGTATATATTGTTTGTTTGCAAAATCATTTTCGACGTTTTTTTTTTTTGAAAAAGACGCGGAGGCGGACAATTGGAATAAAAAGTAACTAGTAACCTGACACCTCACGTTATCGAAAAATGTTAACGTAAGTACGTTACCCGTTACAGTTCCGATATGGTAACGAGTACGTTACTAAGTTACCGGAAAAAGTAACGCGTTACCGGTAACGCCGTTACTTGTAACGCGTTACCGACAACACTGCAAAAGACACTGTAGACATCTAGTACCTTATTAATCTTGAATATGCATATGAGGCCAACTGACATTTCTAACTTTTATCTGGTTTGGAATAAAAGATTGTCCAAAATCTGCGATAACACTGCATATATACAAAATGGCTAACGAAACAAACCGGTTTTTTATTTAGAAAACGCTACAAGACTACCGAATGGAAACAAAGTACTTAAAAAATTGCTTAAAAAATTGGTTAAGCCAAGGTAATTGCGAAAGCAATATCCCCTTGGCTACGCTATGTGTTCCGCTCATGGGTGGTGCACATTGCTAATGTCCGTGTGACGCGAAGTTCTCGCTGCGGCGCGCTGAAGAGCCGACGTGGTGTCCCATCTCTCGCTCTGGTATGACGTCAGTAGTCACATGACCGACCACCGACCGTGAAGGGTAGGCTGCGGTACCGCGAAGAGGCGACACCTGGTGTAGGAAGGCGAAAGCCTTAAGCGCAGTGTTGCTGCTTGTGTCACTGATGTGTGGTTAAGATGTTAAGCTTCGCCTCTAAGAGTGGAATGCGACAGCGCCTTGCAACGCTGCCAGGGAGTCCAAAGAACGCCAACGCCCATTCGGCTCTACGCCTTCCTCAACGGTAAATTGGTGTTCGAGAAAAGGAAATGTATCTCTCTCGGATATCTCGGTGGACACCCGAACCTCGCCTAAGGGAAGGGAGAAAGATGGGAGTGAACGAAGACACCGTATTAGTTAGACGCGCCTTTGCTCGGTCGCAGGTGGTCACCGGCCGCGAAGTTCTAGCTGCGGCGCACTGAAGAGCCGACTTGGTGCCCCATCTGTCGCTCTGGTATTACGTCAGTAGTCACATGACCAACCACTGACCGTGAACGGTAGGCTGCGGTACCGCAAAGAGGCGACACCTTGCGCAGTATTGCTTTCGCAATAAAACAATGCGAGTTTGTATTTACCTAATTACGTACCATCCGACGCACTAGTCTCAGCCTCCAAATAAGGTTCAGCAAACCTCTAATTGCTCAAATTCTTGTTGGAACAAACATCAGACATGAGGCCTCCTTCTTCAGGAGGGCTTGAGCAGCTGTTCGAGTTTCTATTGATCCTTTGGCGTTAGAGTTCCTCTCCAACGCGGACCCCATTGTCTACAGAACGGTAGTTTTGAATTGGTTGAAATAGACTGTGACCTCACAACCCTATTACCGAATCCTGATTGGCGTGGACGTCACAGTTCACATGATGTTTTGCGGGGTCTGACATCACAGCCCACAACGATCCACAGAACAACATTGATGACGACACAGCTGCACAATTCCTCGCTGGTCGACAGGGTGGCGACGTCATTCCATCACCATTACGTAGTGCCTCTTAAAAAAGAAAAGCAACTGCGCAGAACAAGAAATTGACCAGCCGGGACGCGAACCGCGGCCCTTTGGTCCTGAGCCAGGCGTGCTACCCTTCGACCACTGCGGAAATTGTTTTCTTTATTGCATGGAAGAACTTCCGTAAAAAGGGGGAAAACTTCAATCAAACTGGTTCGCGTCTCAAGTTACCGGGCTGCTTAATACGAGCCCGCCATAGCCCTAACTCAACACTGCGTCCCCATCAAAACATCAAAATTCAGGGAGGCACACACATGCATCTAGGCACGGCAGCCAGCTTGGAGGTTCTTCGCGTGCAGCATATACACTCCCCTCGACCACTGTGGAAAGGCAGTTTGGATAGATAAAAGGGAGGCCTTCTCGGCCTTGTAGTAAGAACAAATAAAAAAAAATTCCAAAAAAGAAAGAAAAGAACTGCCTGCGTGTTTGGGAACAGATATGCACAGAAGACCATAGGCTATTGAAGCGACCGATTAATGCTACTGCCTCGTACCCTAAAGCCGTTGCTTAATTATCTCCCGCTATACTTACCGCATTCTTTCATCCGTGCAGCGTTCAAATATCGCCTAATTTTCGCATTTACCACATTGACTTTCCAAGGATTAGAAAGTGCTAGCCCGTGGGTTTCAGTCCTGCGGAAACGGACCCCTGCTACAGCTGCCGCCTGTTCGCCGTGCAGGCGCACGCAAATCAGCCCCCCCCCCCCCCCCCCCAGAAAGATAATGTGCTCTTGTTGCTTTCGTCATCGTTATTTTTTTCTTTGTTCCATCTGCGCTCGGATGAATTTCGTGGTGCATTAGCGAAATTGAAAAGAACGCCATGTATGTTGCGTGGTGCAACCCTTTTCGAACCATCATCAACGCGTTTTATAGCAGAGATTTATGACAAGAAGAGAGATACAAAAAGAAAAACTTCCTACTATGAAAATAAGTGCACAGCATCCTGAAAAGCGGCCTCACTTTGTGGAGACAGCACATGGGCGCGAATAACGGCGACGCATTTCCAGTGTACACAGCCGCACCTGGTAAAATGTACACAAGGAAAAAGTGGCAAATGATAATCGCTGCTGTCTGTTGAAGCTCATTACGGGATCATAATTTCAATTTTGAAAATGGCTGTGGCACGCGCCGCGTCGAAAACACCGCACCGTTTTTGGGGCGTAGTGGGAGCACATCAGGTCGGATGAGGCGCTCAGTACCAAACGGATGAAGCAGCTCTGTGTGTTCATATACTCGTTTTATTCGTTGAACATATTCATGCTAATTCCGTCAAACTGAATGTTCTGGCACGGAGTAGAGATGCCCTCTGGTTGCGCGGGCATTATTCGGTTGCAGAGCCAGCAAGCGATTTGCCCTCGCTCGCTCAGCGTTTCGCACGAAATGTGATCTGTCAAAACAAATAGATTTCCTGAAGATGAACTCCGGATCTGTTAAGCTGGTCACCTCGTGAGTAGCGACCAAAATTAGCCTACAGAATTTAGAGCTGGTTTAGTTCACATGGCCAAACGCGAAGTATGTGCTTTAGATCGTTACGCCTTATTTCGCTTTCGGTTCGAGGGTAGGGCTCCAATACAAGGTTTCAGGCAAATATTGGCGAAACTCCTGAGTGGGGACTTCAGTGGTAGCACACCATAAAATTTTGGAACCGCTTAAGGCACTGATAGGACACTACGACAGCGGTGTGTTCTGAATCCATTACGCATGGATGGAAGTTGATGCAGACGACGCATGCGCTGCACAGCACGAGAGAGCGGGCATGCGAGTGTACAGATGTTTTTTTAAAGACTGGCATGTAATACTATTCGTCTAAAACAGCGCGAACTACCACGGATAAGGACAAAAAAGACACGGGACTTGCATTGAATCTCAGTAAATTTTTATTGGCAACACCTGGTGTTTAACACAAACTATGTCACATGTTACACCAAAAACGAGAAAACAGCAGAAGAGATGCAAGCGACGCTCAAAGAGCGCCAGGAAAAGCCGCCTCTTTATCAAGAAGACTAACCGATGATTTGCTGATGCTTGAGACTCAGCGCTCGTCCCCTGTCCTTCTTGTTCTTGTCCGTCGTAGTTCGCGCTGTTTTGCAAGAATGCATCTGTACCGAGTCGCCCAACTGAACGTTCCGCTTATATAATACTAAATACCCTACAATTTCGCAAGCAATGTAAACCATTTAGTAGTTCTCGCTCCGTGCCTAAATGTTGGTGTGATAAATAATGGAATTCATCTGGAAAAAAAAAGAACATGGGATGAAGCGGCGTTCCACACTTGCCCTTTTGCCTTTCAATGTGTTCTCCATTTTGCTACTTATGGTCCATTCCGAGCCATTTCTCCTTGAACGAGAGTCAGCGACCGACCACTTCCCATTTTGAAATGCGTTCCGCAGAGAGAATTCACAAGCACAAAAAATTTATCCTTGTCAGGTAAAAACATATACGACGTAAAAAGTAACTACAGTGCTTACATTAAGAGACGGTGTTGATTTATTTCCTTTGAGGAAAAATGAAAGAACAAAATGAAGTCCACAGCAAAAGATGCAGTCTTTGGTGGTTGGGGAAGTATGCATAGAACAATAATTTCAATGCAAAAAGAGAAAAATGGGTCAAGGGAGGAAAAAATGAGTGCACAAAAACTGGAGCCCGATTAGAATGGGAGTTCAAGTGCCGCAACGGCTGCGACTAGCGTCGAGAGAGGAAATTACGCCAAGGCTTTTTTCTGCTGTCATCAGTCTTGCCATATAAAGTTCATGCGATTATCGCTTTCGCAGTGATAGGCTTGACTTGCCAAGCAACTGACAAATATCAAATTCGAAAATGAACAGCGCCCTGAAGGAAAGGTAAGCCTTCCTATCGTGAATGGTAGGAAAGAAAGAATTTGTTTCGCATTTAACAATCACAGCAGGTAGGTGGCGAGCACAACTATAGAGGAATCTGGAATTGAGTTTCTTGGGGGTTGGTTCAAAGAGCGCGCAATTTAATTTCTTAAGGCTTACTTAACTTGAAACTTTTTGCTCGTAATTAATTCCGTTGTAATGCAGCATTGTTATTCTGTTCGTTTAATGAAAAGATAGGCCAATATATCTATAAAATTAGTTGATGGTCATCTGCATGCCTATAGTGAACCATTCTTTGAAATTCTTAATACATTTAAAGAAAAATATACAGGTGCTTAAAAAAAAAACAATGGGCAACACTAAGAATTATAAACTGAAGGGATGCTTTCGATCATATTACTATGGTACTTCTTTAAAATGGCACATCTCTGCCGTAACTACGCCTCTAGACATGACAGGTGTCTCATGCATGTTTTATTATTTCGTTTCTTATTTTTGGATAGAAAATGAAATCATACGACCACATTTGCGTTTTCCAGCTTAGGAAGAAGCTTTAAGTTGTTCGTGAACGCAGAACGTTCTGTCGAGAAATTATTTCGCATTCCAGACTTCTTGCTGTATGGGTAACCATCGCGGCTGGCGCTTCTGAGCAGGACGAGAATCGCATATTTACTATAATGGCGAATCCTGGGCAAAGCCAGAGAGAAGTAAAGGGAAATAATCACAGTCTGTCAATTAAGGCAGTCGCTCTCAAAAAGCGAAAGAGTGCCTTGTAAGCCTTGATGGCAGTTGACTGTTGTGGCCACGGACCGAGCATCTTGGCCTCTGTGAAAGGGCGAGGGTCCAGGCGGTCCAGAGCACATCGCAGCTTATGTCTTTCGGCTACAAAGGCAGGGCACTCACACAACATATGGGTGATTGTCTCATCACAGGCGCAGTTCACACAAGAAGGGCTGTCGGCCATTGCGATCCGGAAAGCATACTTATTCGTGAAGGCAACACCGAGCCATAGACGACACAGTAGTGTTGCTTCACGACGCGCTACATTACACGGAAGACGGAGGCGCAGTCCAGGGTCCAAAGTCCTGAGGCGACGGTTGCACAACTCACCAGAGTTCCACGCTGATAGTGTGAGCTCCAGCCTCAAGGAACGAAGCCGACACGCTGCGTCAGCTCTCGTTACGGGGATATTAACGGGGATTCCGTCATCGTGGGCAGAACGGGCAGCTTCGTCAGCCTGGTGATTGCCATGAATGCCGCAGTGGCCCGGCAGCCACTGGAAAATTATGTTATGTCCTTTAAATGTGGCGTCATGGTAGAGCTTGCGGATTTCGGCAACGAGTTGTTCGTGTGACCCACGGCGTAGTGCAGTTTGCAGGCCTTGAAGGGCTGCTTTAGAGTCGGTGAAAACTGTCCAGTCATGTGCAGATTCCTGACTAATGAACTGAACTGCAGCCCGTAGGGCAGCTAGTTCTGCACCAGTTGAAGAGGTGAGATAGGTAGTCCTCACCTTCATTAAAATAGACCTGGCCGGTATCACCACAGACCCAGCAGAGCTTGTTGAAGTCACTGAGCCATCTGTGTAGACATGTATGCGGTGTGTATGGTTCAAAATGCAAATGATGCAGTGTCAGTTGCTTGAGAGCAGGCAATGATAAATCAGATTTCTTATTAATTCCAGGAATAGATAGGTGCACCCGGGGTTCATGGAGACTCCATATGGGTGAGCATGATCTTGATGGGTGGGCGAACTGCGAAGGAAGATAGGCACGGCGAGCTTGAATTACTTTTGCAAATGCAGTATGTGGTCTGAGTACGGGAAGAGCTGCAAGATGATGACTCGGAACTCGCGTGAGGTGCCGAATGTGTGTTCTCATGGTTTCAACAGCAATGTATGAAGTAACAGGATGCTCCCCAGCGACAAGAATAGTGGCTGCCGTCGAGGCACATTTAGGTAGCCCAAGGCAGATTCGTAGAGCTTGCGCTTGAACACTTTGAAGTGTCTGAAGGTTTGTCTTTCTGATATTGTTTAAAATGGGAAAGCTATACCGCATGTATCCCAGGAACAGCGAACGGTACAGTTGAAGCATCGAGCGTACAGATGCACCCCAGGACTTTCCCCCGAGGAAGGAGAGAATATGAACAATCGCTGTCAGTTTCTTTTGCATGTCGTAAAGATGGGGACTCCACGAGAGGTTCCTATCAATAACAACGCCAAGGAAGCGATGGCTTTTCTCATAGGGAATGGCGTTGCCATTAATATATATGGGGTAACTTGTCATTTTTTTTCGCGTGAACGCCACGAGGGAACATTTCTCGGTTGAAATATTTAGGCCCTGCTGACGAAGGTATAACGTCAGTATCGTTGCCGCCTGTTTCCTCTTTAATTCCCCTCATTCCTTTCCCCTGTGCAGGGTAGCCAACCGGAATCGCTTTCTGGTTAACATCCCTGCCTTTCCCTCTCTCTCTCTCTGGGCAGCCAGCATTCGAGATTGATCACATGCGGTGCATATCTGCTAAGACGCCTCTCATATGTGGCCACCATTGTACTAAGCCAAGCAATAAGTTTCCAGCTCCACTTCCGGGAAGGTGTCTATGCTTGAAAATAAACCACATAGAAATGTGGAACATATACCAGTATACTTTCTAGATCGCGGACTGTTTGTCTCTTCAGAAAAACAAGTTCTAGCTTTCCGAAGTAGGCGGTAGAAAGTATATTTTATGCAGGCAAAGGGAAAGTAGACAACTTTTAAAAGAAGTGCAAGTAATTTCAGATCTGAACACATTCGCATAACATCTGCCGTAAAAAAAGAAAGCAAGGGAAGAATAACTTGGGACTATGAAAAAGGCGCAAACCCTATTGCCAGCTTTTCAAACACCGTACGAAAACATATATGACGAAGATTCACATGCTTTAGCGGGGCAAAGGGGTTGGTAACTTTCTGGCGGACGAAATCTTTGCAGGAAATGGTGTTTGCAAAACTCTTAAATGTCGTTTTGACGAGCCTCTAAACAAGCAATAAAATTAATTTAAAATTGTTGAACACTCTTTAGATGTTTATTAAAATACTAGCTGTTGTACGTTAAGCACCAAGAAATAGTCTTGTTATGCTACAAAACTGTAAGCGAACAATAAGCACATTGGCAAGAAGGCATGTACATAGAAATTACGGCAACTATATTTCACAAGTATCAGGCATATTAGCTGAACGTCTTTATTCGTATAGCAATAAGAGATATCTATTTTGCACATATACGATGCTGAAGCTTTAACAAACACGCTGCCACCTATGTAGAGGGAATGCTATGTGCTATGAACGGGCATTAATTTCCAGCCTCAGTGGATTGGCCAGCGTACTCTCCGAGGAGCTGACGATGAGTCAGGAAAGATATCGTCGCGCTGTCGACTCCCAGCGTAGCCACGGCGTAGGCGGCGACAGCAGAGATCATCCTTTCTTCTTTTTGCGGGAAGAAAGTTGAGCTGCCGAAGCCTGCCGGCAGGCGAATTTGGGCGGCGCCCACAATGGCTCGGGGCTGCACCAGCCGGACGGCGCAATCGAAGACGGACGCCCCCTCTCTCCTTGTCCGGGAACGACGACGGGGGTCGAAGCAAGCCGTCTTTACCCACGCTACCTGCAGACAGAAGAGGCTGACTTTCTCGCAGGGATGACCTCCCAAGAAATGGAAACTCAGTATTCAAGGCGTTGGTCAAGGCCCTGGTCAAGGCCCTGCTTCAGGGAATTTTACTGAAGCTGGTGATGAATCACCGTCTCTACATGAAGTGCTGCATCACGGGGGCATCATCACCATCTCCACCGGATCCGCTGCGATGGAGAAAGGTGCAGTAGGCGCCAACACTCGTCTGCTAGAGGAATAGAGTCTGGGCACTCATGCAGTGCCGATATTCTTCATTTGGGGAGCTAGGGACATGGGAGGCTATAAACCTCTCACCTGCTTATGCTCAAGTATCTCATGTACCTTCTTGTGCCTTCTGCTACCTTCATATACCTCAGAGTACTGTAAATAATATAAATAGACTTGTACAGCCCTCTCGTGATCACCCACCGGCTCACGCTACTCCGTCTCCTGCCGAGTCATTCCTGTACCGAAAGGTTCATCCAACATTGGCTGCAACAACTGTTAGAAGCGGAGTGATTGACTCCAACAGTGTCTTAAGCCCCACCGCTTTTTAATGGTTCTTGCCTTTTAAAAGGAACGTGCAGGAGATGCAGTTCCGGGAATTGCTTTTTAACGAGTTGACACAGGAGGCGCTTTCGGGAACACAGTCTTTAATGGAGCGATAACTTTGATGATATCATTGAAATATTTCCTTAGTTCTTCCCAAGTACGGTGAAGCTCATGCCTGAGGGAGCCGATATGGTCCACCTGCGGGTAGCACGTCTTCAGCAGAAGTGCGGCTTTGTGTATGTGCAGAGGGAAGTGACGTCGGCCTAGTTGGTGATGCAATATGTGAAGAAATTAACGCGAAAAACCAAGACAAAGGACAACGAAGGGACAATAGAGGGAGGACAACTAAGCGCGTGTGCTGTATCCCTATAAAGTGGCAATGACTTGTCTTCTACATCAGATGGTTAGAGTACTTTGAGCGAATTGCTCATGAAGTAGGCTAAGGATTCCTCTTAAGCGCCTCCAAAGGGTTCGAGTATAGAAAAAAGGCCCTTGTCTTGCTATCTGCTTCAAGTTTCCTTGCTAAGCATTGTTCAACAAAGTGTCCTTTGATATCCGTTGTTTTGCAGAGGCCCATTTCATCTCGTATTTGTTTTAAAGGTTGCTTCATACTGAGGGCTGGGCAGATTCTGATAGCACGTTATTATTGCAATACCTCTGTCCAGCAGGCTTTTGTGCTTCTTTTCGGTAAGAATCTTAGAGAAAAAATGAATATTCCTTATATAAGACATACAATCAAATCTTTTACCAACCATACACTGACCAACCTAGTCTAGAGCTTGAACAGCTATGTATTCTGGCAATAACACCATACGAGGGCAATATGTTTTTTTACTAACACACGGGCATCATCCTAGACTTAATGGGACGCTGTGAAAGAAACAGAGGCTCAAATGAGAGATGTGTGACGGTGACTAGTCTGATGGCCGCAGAATAACGTTTCTTCATTTTCGGGCAAATGCAATGATTCCAATAAAATTCAATTTACGCCTGTTACGAATCACAGATTTGCAAAGTGGTGTGATTCTGCCAGAGCGTCGCCAATTGTCATTTTGTGAAGATCATGCGCAAACAGGGCTTAAAGGAAGGTAATAGTTAGAGGTGCACCGCCAAACAAGGTGTGGGAGAACCATGGGTTCACTTGATAAACTGTCCGAAACGCGGCGTCATTCGCAGTTTACTCGTTTATACCCAAGACGGCGAGCGATTGGAAGCACCTGCTCACCTTGGCTGCTGATATTTCTTACATCTGTTTATTTAAAAATGCCGCGGAAAACTATGTGTTTGGCTAGGCTGTTTTGTTACCTAAACTGAATTGTATTTTGTTCAAGCTTACGTTTTTTCTTTCTTTGCTGTATTAAATCCATTTAATTTTTGTTGGCATTTTGCTGCATTGTCTTTACTTTTTTATCCACTCCCTTCTGTAACGCCCCACTGGGGCCCTGAAGGTATTCAAATAAATAATTAAATAAATACCAGCGAAACGGTGCTGCAAGCTTCCGCCGTGTTGGAATAACAGGTGACGACAGCGGCACGAAAATGGTCTCGCTATTTTCGGCTGACCTGGTTGACACTGCTTACAAAGCGGGTGCTAATACAATGTTGACCACAGCCAATTGATGAGGTCGTCTAATGTTGCTATGTGTGAGTACTCATAACCGAAATGAATCCGAAAGAGAACGAAAATGGAAAGCGCAACAGCACTGCAGTTTCATTGCAAGATTAGGCATTTCTTATACAGCAACTGATAAAGTATGTACATGCACTAACATCAAAAGTAGGCATTTAGGGGCAACATAAAAGCAGTATTAAGCGCGTTCAACGCTTGATTCTTGCTCATCTATGAAAATGCTGTGGCGACGATGTGTACGGAGCATTAAGCATTTACTTAAAATGCGATGAGAACAATTTCCATGTTTCCCCTGCCCCGCGGTGAACTGATTGCCGCACCGTTAAACATGGTAGGTGTGAAAACGGCGGCTGCTGAAATTATAGCACCATATAGAAATTGAATGTTATGTTTGGTTAGAGGTCCGCGTTAGAAGGAAGGGTGTTCCCAAGATTTCTTAATAACCAAATTCACGTTGCGAAAAATCGATCATGCACACCGATGCTTTGTTTTTTTTTTCAAACGCTTGAAGGGCAGGCCTCTCTCACCCTGGCTTGTTTATTCTGCTGTAAAGAAAGCGAAACAATCTTCACATCTTTCAAAATGTAGGTATGGTTCCTGATATTTTTATTTAAAAATTAGCAACGCGCTTTCATTAAGTATACGAGAAGAACAAATTTGCTCACCAGTTTGCTGAGCTCTACAAGCAGCTCAGTTATGTACCCTATTAGTTGTGCTATAGCGTAACATGACGAATATATTGCCAGGCGATAGACAACAAAGGGAAGTGGCAAAAGTGAAGGCATGTTTGATGATCCTTTTTCGCTGTGCATAAAGTATTTCTGTTGACAACCCGTTCTGGACCCCCTGTATTCGCCCAGCAGGTTTAGGCTGACGGCGGTTCAGTATCCACGAAGAGGACTGAGGTAATCTTCCAAAAAAATGCTACTGATAAGTTTTAAGAAACTAACAAACCATGCCAGTCATATTAGCAGCCGCTCACGGAATTTGACAAGCAAGTAGAGCAAAATGATATAAGGAAGTAATTACTCATTGGCATCCACCTAAGCGCAGCCATATGGCTATTAAGAATTTACTTGACCATGGGGGTTCCCCTCAACTTTGAACCAGGAAATTGAAACTGGTAGGAAAAACTGGAGTGGCAGCTATTAAAAAGATTGCACCAATGAAACTGTCGCCCCCACTTCCCCCACCCGCGGGAAACCTTCTGAACGAAAAGAGCAATGAAAAAAGCTGCCGATTTTAATTCAGGTTTCCTCAGCGTAAGCTTGCCGCAGACGCAGTGGTCAGTATCTTTGCAAGCGCTACTGCACCGTGTATGGCTATGCGTTAAACAAGCAAAAATGGTGTAAAATTCACAAAATGATTCACAGTCGTATCAGCTGGTCATGGCCTCTCCACCAGTATCAATCACCATAAAGCAGTCTACGCCCCTATCGAAAGAAGTACTGATCATTCCCGATCTTTTTTCGTCATGACATACTCTGTCTGCAATGTTCTACCATAGGGCACCGTGCATCATATCAACGCCATTCATTTTAAGAACGCTAGCAACAACGTTGCTGTTTAACTGTCACGCCCATTCCTTATGTAATGCTCCATACCAACGCGGCTTTGAAGCATAAAAAAATAACAAAAAATATCATTGTCCTGCCTTCTTTTTATATATCAAAAAAATACATTATAATAGAAATAATTATTTCTCTGACGCATCAAGTAAAAAATGTGGTGTTCATTGAGAGCTCAGTTTCTGATTGTAACCTAAATACGTATGAAAGATAAAGAAAACAGAGAATACAATAGGAGAGGCAAGGAAGCACAAAAGAATATATTGTGTTTCTTCGTTTAAATTACTCATCATCAGGTTCATTCTTGGATGTACATTTCTTGAAATTATTCGGGAATTTAAGGGCATATTTTAGAGGCGAGTTAATCTCGAATAGTATTGACAAAAATCAATTTGATATGACGATCGAAACTCACTGATTTTCTTTGACCGCCTGCACACAGGTGACCATGTTTCGAGAGCGCCTACTTTTCGGCCCTTTTATGTCGCATGAAAACCTGGCGAACAACGTTTCGGGATTGGAGATAAAAGCCACCCTTTACAGTTATGACATACTACGTCTCCGAAGACTTAACCCCCGGAGAAAGGCTCTCTTGGATCTCTCACTTTTAAAATAACATGAAAGTAAAAGCGCTGCAGGTACAGCTTGCTGAAATACACTGTGGGGTAAAAACCGCACACTGCTATGGAATCTGTATCGAGCGCTGAGTCAGAACTTTCAGCACGACTTACAAATGTGGTTTCTAGAATAAAAAGCGGCTGTGAAAACTTTTAGTCACACGGTGCAGCTTTAATGGAGTAACGGAAGAAGCACATATTCCGGTTCACTGGACAAGCAAACAACAATCTCTCTTCGCTTGTACTCATTCTTAGGGAGTCAGCTTACAAAGAGCGGCAGATGCCAAGCGCAGAGGCGGGTTTGTTGACTCGAACTTCCGGGTAATCGAGAAGCCGAGTATAAGGACGTGGTCGACGAGAAGACGGAGCCCTAATTAAATCAGGGAGCACGGCTGCTCTTCGGGCTGAGATGGATGGCTTTCTGCTTCCGGGGTAAACGAGATCCCGAAGTGTCTCGCACGGGAAGCGCTGCAAGGAAGTTCACGCCAAAGGCGTCGGAGGGATGTGTCGGAAGAGAAGGAAACGCGGTGAAAGCTGGCACCTTAGTGAGACTTCAGCGAGTCTGAGATGGGTTGGTGCCAAGGTGACAACTGTATAGGGCAACTGAAGGCTGGCTTTCCTCTTAGTTCTTGGCGGCACCAAGTAAATCGCAACGTACCTAGTGCGTTGGGAATTTATTTTGCGAGTGTAATGCAGATACGCTTAGTCTAATAATGTAGGAGCGCACACAGAAAACGTTGCATGGGCTCTCTTTTTCGGATGGTATGGCCACTGAGGTGAATGCTAATGATAGCTTTCAAAAATCTCTTTTAGTATTGATGATAGCGAAACATATAACTATATGATTCCTACCCCGTTCTAAAGATGCAGTCAACGATTGGACAAATGCGGCATTGGATGAAAAATGTATGAAACAGCCTACTTGGAAAGAACTGCACTGGCGGGTTTCGTCAAAGTTGCGGCGTCAGCTGATACGTTTCGTGAGAGTGGAAAAGTCGTTTTTTTTCCAGGGATAGACAAATTGACGGATTACAACTAAGCATCACTACCATGCAAGTAATCAAAACAGCCTGGGTTTCACAACAACGCCTTTTATGGTCATAGTACAAAGCTGATGTGAGAGCGGTGAGATAATAAACATGTGTGCTCGAAGTAAATGGCGGCAATTTTCTTTTTCCTGTATCTTTACTCTCAATAAGATACAGAAATATACTGCAGAAAAGAATTCTTGGTGCACATCCCGCGCATTCCGCGTTCGAGCCGGTGCCATAGCTTGGAAGAGAGTTTCGTACGTGCCCCGTTTCCCTCTTCCATAGATTTTTTTTCACACTGTTTTCTTTCTCCTCTCCTCCACTTCCCTGCTCTTCTCGGGTGGATTTGCAAACAATGTCGGCTACCTATTCGTCTCTTTACATGCGACCCTTACTGCACCGTGCCTTTGTTCCCCTCACCCTTATCTCTGGTGCCCAATGCTAATTGAGTCCTGCGTGACCTGCGTTTCCTTGTTGCCTCGCTCCCCTTTGCCCCCACATGATTTTCTCACATGTTTCTTTATACTGAATTACTAAGGAGAATGTTTTCGTGGCTGGCCTTCTGAGGAGTGGTGCCACTTGTGCGGGATTTCTCCCCACGTTCTTTCACCGTGAAAGTCGACACCGCAACAGTGCCGGTTCAATGAAGATTTCCAGGCTGGAAATTCGACTGCGTTCCAGATGTTTGAACGCCATGACTGTTAGCACAGTGTGGACCAACAATTAAAGCAAAAAATCTTAAGATGTTTCCTTCGACGCCGCTTGGAATGTTTGTCATTGTTTGTTTTGCATCAGTAGTGTGCATGTTGTTACGAATAGTATTCTGCTTCGCATGTGGAGTCAATCGAAATCGTAGCTTTTAGCACATTAAGCAATGCATGTTTTAATGCTTAAGTCACAAAAACAAAATGGAGCCCTCCATTCGTCTAATGTTCGCGTGAAGCTTTTACCGCATCCCAACACGCCAAAAATATCTCCGGCAAAAAATGGCGTCACACTCATTTCTGTCTGAGTAACATTCAGCAGAGCGAAAGCCTGCAGACGTTTTTTTTCATTTTTTTTTCTGGAACAAGAGTAATTGGGTTGCTTATGCAGCTGGAAGGTTAAACATTTCAAGAAGAAAGGAGGCCAGCGATTGAAATCTTTGGTGGAGTTTTCAGGCACGTGCTGACTGTAGAAAATCTGACGAAGTATTCGCCACGTACTCCACAGTCGGCAGGTAAGACTTGAAAAAAAAAAAGCTTTTTTGAATTGAAGAAAATGACACGCAGACGTGCTAGCTAAAATAACAAGTGGTTTCGAATATTCAAGTTCATTGGAGATCCGACGATCCAAGAAGGAATTATACGTTATTTAGATGAAACGCAATTAATTGCGGACGCAGGAGAACTCCAGAAGGCCCTGGAGTAATACAAGGCCCTGGTGTGTACGGAATGTCCGTATCATGATTTCTTTCCTCGTTTTGTCTAAAAACTAAGAGGATGTTCGTGAAAAGTATTGTCGGCAGCCATCTGCACAAACGAGTCAGTGCACCTCCTTTCCATTAAAACCTTTTCAAGGCAACAAGACATCGTTTTCTCAACTTTTCTGTCGGTCTGGGCACATCAGAATTAATTTACGTATCGAAAGAGGAGACTGACATTTTTTTTTTTAGGGCGTTTGTATATGTGGCAAATATTGTCTCATTAGACACTTAAAAAAAACTGGATCTCAGTTGCAAAAAATAATTTGGAGAATAAATGAAGAAATATTACCGAAGATTCGTAAAAGTTTCAAGAGTGCGCGGATAATTTTTAACGTTCGCCAAGTACTTTGGATGTACACACCCAACACGCTTTCCACTAGTAATAAAAAAACTGCTTCCATCAATGCTAGAGCGGATAGTTGAAGTTCCGTCAAATTCTTGCCGTTGAGACAATTTTTGCCGCCAATGTCGTTTTTTTATTAGTAATTCTAGAGAGTATCGAAGTTCGTCGGCATTTCACGCAACCAACCGGCCTTTTGGTCTTGCATCCTGCAGAATAACTTCGTCAGCATCTTTGAATTTTTTTGCTCACGTCTTGACAACTCTTTTTCAACACATTTCTTAATATTTTGAAATAAAAACATTGCAAAGCTAGAGACGTCAATAATCAATAATCATTTCATGAACTTGACCGAAAGCTTCCGTTTTATACAGCTCTCCTAATTCAAATTTTTTGTTTGTTTTTAAATGTTTTCGAAATATGTAGGGAAAGATTAAATGATGCTTGACTGATGCATTACTTCAACAGTGGAATATCAGCGGTTTGGTGCATCCACATGATTTTTGACCAGCCGCAAGTTGATGGTTATAGCCGTTTCATTTCAAAGTGTTGCAGTGTGAATCCACAAAGCTACAAAGTAGCGTAGTGCCATACATTAGTTTTACTCCAAAAAATACGTATAGCCAACTTTGAACAACCAGTCTGTGTAGAGCAGTCTGTTTCACCTTTCTTTCAAGGAAACTAACATATAGCGAACGGAAGTTACAGATTAGCGCGAATCATCCCCCTACGACGAGAGCAATAATTTTTCACTACATTTATAGAGCATTTTATAGATTTTAATAAAGAATCATCAGTGTTTGCGCGCCGATTGATTTGCGAATAAAAAGTAGCACACTCCGAACGACAGTTTGCACCTCTTTTTTACTGCTTCTCTGACGATCGCTCACTCAGCATTCGGACAAGCTCATCGTTAATCACCCTCTCCTTTGAGTTATTAGGCGCCTAGACGCATACAAGCGGGGACACTGGCCGAACAATTAGCGCAGCCCAACGATTGTTCTTCCACGAAGCATAAACGGCAATCAGAAAGACAAAGGAGACGCCGGTGAAGAAGTCTCGCCTCCCTGCTTTATCGACCGCGAGCGTTCATCGATTTCTCCCGTAGCGCTTATGAAGCCGCCGCATGACTTCTCACTCTTTCCCGTCTGACTCCTAGCAAGCTGTGCCAACAGCTGCGGCACTGGTGCCGCACAAACACTGCGCTCACGCTGAAAGCTGGCGCGAGACTGGCTGGAGTCGACAGTTCTGTCGATCTCCTAAAGGACTACAGACGAGGAGAACTGAGCTCTGACCGCCGAATTTCGGAGGTTCCCTACCGAAACAAAAGATATGGCCAACAAGATTATTCTGTAATGATGAGGTACTCGTGAGACTATTCCATATGCGTGTTAAAAGGCACAAGAATGACTGATTGCTGTTTAAATAAAGGCGAATTTCTCATTCGGAGCATGGCTCGTTTTCGTGAAACGAAACTGGCGCTGGTTACTTCGTTAGATAAAATGGTGGCCACATCTAAGTCGCTCAAAGGAGTCGTGACACCATTTTTCAGACTCAGGCTCTTTATTGCATGTTGTTCGCTCTCCGGGACATCGGAACAAATGGACAAAATATGTGCTTGTTTGGTGCAGCGAGTAATTGGTAATTGAATTTTTAAAAGTTGTCCTGTAACGTGTGGAGATCAGGCAACACTGGAACGCTCGCGGTTCGTGACGACGTAGACCGACAGTGACGTGCTTGCTGGCAACTGAACAACTGAACTGTCGGTAATGAGCGTGGGGGAGTGAGCGTTCTGTTTTCAGCCTTGGGGTGCGGTAGGGCGAAAGGTGCAAGGTGGAGAGGGACAAAGGCAACAAACGCCTGTGTCCTCACCTTTTCTTTGCAGCGACTTCACCACAATGTGCCACGACCGGACTTGAGTAGGCGCGTGCACTCGTTCGTAGGAGACGACGCCAGTCTGACGTCACTCAGGCTAGTTCAAAATGGCCATCGCTGCCTGGGCGAGAGGCTTAGAGCCGATAACTTCAAATTGAAATTTTAAGGCGGAAGCTTTTAATGCCTCATCGTTGTAAGCAGAAGTTGTCGACAGAAATGTCACGCTTTTCAATTGGTCGAAATGGTCGTGACGTCACAGCGCGCGAATTTCAAACGGGGTCAATGGTACATTGGCTAGTAACCATCCAACCAATTACAGGGATCGTATAGTGATGCTCGTAGTAAGTGGGAATTAGTTGATTTAATTGCTTAATTACCTGATTAGCCTAATTAACTTTTCTAGTCAGGTCAGATAAATAAATAAAACTGAGAATGAAACTGGTCGAGCTCGGGAATCGAACCCCGGTATCCGGAGTGCGAGACGAGCACGCTACCACTCCGCCATGCCAGCTCGACGGTTTGGAATGAACAAAAGCGCATCTGGTAAATAAGGTGTTCACTCCCATCTTCCTCCCTTCCCGTTACGGCGAGGTTCAAGTACCACCGAGGTATGCGAGAAAGATACATTCCCTTTCCTCAAAAACCGACTTACCGACAAGCAAGGCGTAAAACCGAACGGGCGATGGCGTTCTGTGGAGTCCCTGGCAGCGTTGCAAGACGCTGTCGCGTTCCACTCTTAGAGGCGAAGCTTAACATCGTAACCACACATCAGTGACACAAGCAACAACACTGCGCTTAAGGCTTTCGCCTCACCGCACTTTCGGTCAACAGAGTGCCCCTGAATTTTTTAGCTCCGATTCACGCGTAGAGGCCTACATCTTTTTTAAATACGCATCATAACGTCGTGCCTCGTAACTTCAACGTAAAAATAATATTTTTTAGTAGACCATTTCATGGATCATGGCCCCTTTAATTCGAGAGCGCCGGATCAATTCGGAATGACGCTCTTTTCCTGTCAAACCAGTGAACATCTAAATAAGATAATGCGCTTGCTGATTCAAGCGTGTCAGGGCACGCAACAATAACTTAGCCACATAGCCTAAAGACTCATTTGCAGGTCCAGTTTGTGGATGCGTCTACAGGTACGCGCGCTGGATCAGTTGCAACCAACCTTTTAAGCTGCGCGTGCCAGAATTCCGCCCCTGTACAGTCCAACGTCCTACGACCGAAGAGGGTGCACCCTTCTTGCTGGAACACAAATACAAAGACACACTTCGTGCCTTCTTGAATCAAGATTGCGGCACTAGCTCCGACATGTCTACCTTAGCAAGATATGTTTTATGGTGTATGCGGATTTAACGTCCCAAAGCGACTCATGCAATGAGGGACGCCGTTGTAAAGGGCTACAGAAATTTCGACCACTTGGGGACCATTAAAGTTCATCTTTTCGTTTCCTTTGCGGCCACTGACCCTGCGCTACAAAATACGCAATCCTTTCTGAGAAGCGGGAAGAGCTCAGTGCACGCAGAGATACAGGCGGTTCCCTTACGACGTAGACGCCACACTGTGGAGTGCTTTGGTTTTGTAGGCTGACGTCGATGGGCAGCATTCGCGCACGCGCAAACTCGTCACATCAAATTTTAAAGGCGTTCCGTACGCAACGGTTAGGCAGTGTGGCCTGTCAAACTAAAAGGCCACATGTGCCTTGAGATGCGCCTCCTCAGCTCGAGAATATCGTGAGCGCACTGTTTTCGAAACGTTGCCGACACCGTGAGCACACGTGTCTTGTAATTATCTCCTACCAGTTGCGATCTCACTGCCCATCTTTTGCTCTGCACGCTGTCATCTTATCGTCGCAGTAAGTGGGACCGTCCGTCCTTCTCTTCCACAGATGGTGTGACGTCACTCCTACCGCAGCGCCTCTACGAACCGAGCTGGGGCCCTGGTTTTTCGCAGCTAGTATGACGACACGTATAAGGTCACGCTACAGGTCAAACGTCTCCACCGCCGCGCTACGCTGAAGGGCTCAAACTGTGAGCAGCATTGCTTTCGCAATAAAAAGAAAGAATTTCCATCCTATTCGCCTCATCGTTTGATTTTTATTGAAATTAACGTCCCAAAGCCACTCCGGCTATGAGGGACGCCGTAGTAGATTGCTCCGGGCAATTTCAAAACGTGCTCGAGGGTGCTGTTGCGGGCTAGTCGGTTAAACATTGCTTGAAAAGGAACAGCGCAAACACAGGACAGAGGAACGTACAACACAGGCGCTGACTTAAAACTAAAGTTTATTCGAATACTGCACACACTCTAAGCAGTCTCGTGGCAAGCTGTCAAATGAGTCAATGTCAGGGGTGGTGTAAAGGCCCGGATAAAAGGAATAAAATCTTACAAGCTATAAACGTTTTAACAAGGAATCATGCCTGTGGGAAGAGTGAAATGAGACGCAATGTTTAAGGTGCACCCACATCGCGCAGTACATGACTCTTCATCACTTTGCCTTTATCGAAATCTAACCTCCGCGGCTTGGATCGAAGCCGCGCCTTTTGGGTGAGCAGCCGAGCACCATGACCACTGAGCTACTGCGACGGCTAAATTTACACCATGCTCAGAAAGTGATGTGAAAGAAAGCATGTACGTTGAAAAAGGAAGTTGTGACTGATCGTCGGGTTCAACGTCCTGTGGCTTCACATTTAATTTCGGAGGCTTCCTGGGAAGGGCTGCGTGTTTATTTTGGCAAATTTGCTCTCACTACCACTCTCCAATCTCGAGCACCACATGCACGGTTTTATTTTGTTTCTATCAAAATGTGGTTGGCGCAGCAGGGATTCGACCTATACCTCGAACTCAACCATTTAGCTACTGCGGCGGTACTGATGGGCAGATTACTATCAAAAAACGGAAGGAGTGATACATATAGAGCATAGGTACTTGATGTTCACGCATTCTAGAAGGACTCGACTCGAAGGCGTCGAGGCAGACAGTGGCTTTCCAGAATCTGGTATCCTCATAAGTGTAACCTGGAACTTGTTAAATGATTTGCATGGAAGCAACTGAAGCGCGTCGGGCAAATGGCCGTGATAGGAATCCCTCCAACCAAAAACGTCAATGCTAATCTCCTTGCAAGTACCAATGTGCTACCAGGAAGGAATGAAAGGGAACCAGAGAATTGAAATACCAAAGTAAAACACAAACATATTGGCTCCGGGAGAACAAAAACAAGTGATGTATAATAACTTTTCTGAAGGCCAGTCTTCGCGCCTTAAAAAAAATAACCTAGCGTTAATGTTTAGCTCCTACTGGCTCAGATCTAATTTTTCTTTTCGTGTTTGAAGCGCATTTGTTGCTGACACTACCCATCAATTCAGTTTATTAAGTTTCTGCTCAAGAATGTGGCATGCCGACGGAACAACTGCACAAACAACCCGCAACCAGCAGAGTTAGGCTAATACAGCGTATGTTAACAACCCGAATTCCCCACAAGATCAGTATCGCTACATTCTCGTAGACTAAAAAGTTCTTTAGCCCACTTGGAAACATACAGCCGCATTCAAGATATTTCACCCAAGACTTCATAAAGTTTTTAAAAATAAGCTCTTTGAATTACAAGAGCGCTTTTTTTCGGCATAGCATTGTGAGCGATGTAGCACACCAGAATATTGCTAAGACGTGCTATCAGGCTGGTTAACTAATATTGAATGGTCAAGTTTTAACTATTACTACCAGGCTCTTTAATTACTGAGAGGTGTGTAGAATACAATTGAGTAATAGCTATATCAATTTTTAAAATTTCAAAAACGTGGTTACCCTCTGCGCCATGCCCAACAGATTTTGGCTACATGGCACCAAAATGCCAGTACTTGCGCTTTTAGGAAACTTGTAGGCAAAGCAACATCGCCAGTGCACGTAACTCGGCGAAATAAATAAATTCTGAGCATGCCATAGGTGTAGTCTGATGGACTACACGGCTCACAATGCTGTGCCGAGGAAGCGCTCTTTTACTTATGAATGCCTATTTTTAGAAATTTTGTAAAGCTGAGGAAATTTTGCGTGCACCTGTGTTAATTGCTATCAAATCGTTAAAGAAGTTTATATTTAAAGTTTTTGAATATTGTCTTTCAGAGTGAAAATTCGGAGTGGTATCATTATATTCGAGGAGTGAGAAAACTACGACGGAAAAAATTGCAGCCCTAAATTCATCCATTTGTTTGGGGAACTTCAAAAATGAGATAGATTTTTTCATGACTTTCGCCTTAATTTACCTTCCTTCCTTTGCAGAAAATACAGCAAGAATGGTAACCACTATACTCTTCTGCAAGTTCAGAGCAACTGGGCGAAGTCAAGCAGTTCGGACTAACATCGGAGAATAAAGAAACATAGGTTACTTTCCCTGTCCCTTTTCAGCCGGTGCAGAGAGACAGCTGTCTAGCAAGGTGGGAGCGTTCTCTCTTTCTCCAGGCTGTTTGTGCGCGTCACACCCGCTGACAAAGTCGGAGGCGCCATCTGCTACAAACGGCGGCGCGGATCGGCGTCTTCCTTTCTTTATTTGCTTTCTTGCACTTATTTACTACTACCGGCCTTGCATATGACGCCAAATGCACTCACCGATCTCGTGAGACGTTCTGAGAGACGGATTCTGTGATCTACGGTAAGAACTGTTGTTCGCCTGCAGTGATTCACGTCAGCTGACTCTAGCTGTAAGCGCAAATGACCCGAGTTTCTCACAAGCTCTGTGCATGCGTCTCCGCAGGCGTACTTCTAAGCAACGACCTTCCTCTCGCATTGAAAATGTCACGACGTGCTCTGCGAAAGCTGCGTTCATTGTTCTTTTCCCAGTCACAAACTAAGCGGAAAGTTCTTGTTTTTTGTTATTGTGTGACAATTATCATCATATCTGAAGTCCGATGAAATAGGAGGCGATAAGCCACATTCGCCGGGTCTGGTTTGCGTTGTTTTCGGCGAACGCCACTGCGCGGAGGAAACACTTATAGAAATTACATATTTAAATGGTTTGGTTTGGTTTATGGGGTTTAACGTCCCAAAGCGACTAAGGCTATGAGAGACGCCGTAGTGCGTCGTAACAGTGATTTATGCTGTCGACGAAGCGAAACTTCCATCTCTAGTCGGTGTCTCTTCGACGTTTGTTTGCAGACACACAAGAAACATGACGACGGTAAAGCTTATGGCTTGGGACGAATAATTCAGCGAGAAGCTGTCACCGGCGCTCGCTTTGGCCGTGTAGTCGGTCATGCTCGCACTTGGCTTCGCGGACGGCTGGGGGTTTGTCGACGCTGTCGCACTCGCACCTGTACGATCAGCTGCGCATTCCTGCTGTGAACGTGCCGTGTCCTCTATGCAAAATACGGTACAACATGCTCGGCCTGTTGGTTTTCGTGTATATATATATGTATGAGCGTACAGTGCCCCCGCACGGTCTGATGCACTGCGCCGAAGCTCGCGGCACCACGTGCAAGGAAAGCCGCCTATGGCGTCGTGCAAGCTGTCTCGCAGTATGGCGGAGCGCCCGGCGCCGTGTTCCGAGAAGAGCGGTTGTTTCAGTCGATTGCAGACTGGTGCCCGGGGTGCGCCGGTGAGGGTAACGTGACCGTCCCTACTAGCCATGAACTGTCCATTCAGCAGAAGGGGTCTATAGCTGCTTCTCCCTCTTCATGAAGCTCACTTCTTCAGTGATTTACATCAAAAGCTGAACCATTTGTGATGTTTTAGTGCAGAGTGGAGCATTCGTGTGTCTTTCTATGCACGTTGTAGCCTGATGCCAAAGGGAAACAAACGTCACTTTGCTGTTTCCTGAGGAAGGTTTGTTGTTTGGATCAATGGATAATTGATGACGCTCGGAAGGAAAACGAGCTATTGCATGAGTCATATCGATTACAAAGAAAGCGCTGGGAGAGTTCAAGTCTTGGGGCGAGGAGAGGGGGAGCTTGGAGGGCAACGCCACCCTATCGATGTTAGCAGAAAATGATCTCTTCTTTGAAGGCCCGTTGGTGCTGTTGTAACAGCGACAGCCCGTTGCGTCACAAGACGGTGCAGCAGGGCGTTTGTTTTTTCTTTATCCCAATCTAACCTCTCTCACAGCGACAATCCAAAGAGCGCAATAGGACGCCTAATGAAATGCAAGTCCTTATGCTGTTTTGACAGCACGTGCCTAACTCCTTCAAGGCTTGCTTAACAAGTGTAAACAAAAATAGACTTGTGCAAAGCGCGATCAGTGAGAGGTATTGCTTTAGCTAGCCCTTAGATACTCAGCCTTGTCAGCCGCGGAATCCAGATTATTTTTTTGCACAACATGGAGGAAATCCATCCTAACTTTTTGGTTTTGACTACCTTGGGGAAGTTGGATTGGAGATGGGCTTTTACTTCTCACAGTCTTGTCATCTCTCCACTTCATATTCACGCTGGAATGCTAGCGCCGGCTGGTGTTTTTGGAACAACTGTTACAGTGCTTTTACGTCTCTTCCGTATAGTGACCGCTGTGAGGTTCCCCTTATATAGGTGAGGGGCGCCTTGGCTCATTTTTTTTCGCCACGACGGTGAGGGCGTGCTACACGTTTGCAGTTAGTGCTACGGTTCGCTGCTCTATGTCGTGCTTTTGTTTCTAGCACGCACAAGAAAAAACTGAAAAACTGGGTCAATGCCCGTAGTTACAAAGTAAAGGTGGTATACCCTGGATCGGCAGCCATCCCGGAACGTCGAAACTGCTAGTTTTCTGGGGTTTTTCTGCGGCAAACAGGTCATCTGCGATAAATGGAAGGACGGCAGTGACAGGTAGCCCGACATAAAGAAGACGGCATGCACATAGAGTATAAGAAGCTGAGGAATCGTCGTTCTCGCTCAAGCATGACAAGCTCTTTAGACCACAAGCAGGCGGAAGAGTGGCTCAGCGCATAGCACTTGGTCACCAGTCTGCCCAGCCATCCAAAGATATCAGCGGAGCAGGCTTAGTACTTTCGCGCAAAACGTGATCGACACCGGGTTGCCTTGATATGGCATGTGAGGTTTAACGTCCCAAAAATGCATATGATTCATGGTGGAAGCCGTAGCGGAGGGCAACACATGTATAGTACACCTCGAGTTCTTCAGCATGCACTGACATCGTGCACTCTCAAAGAAGCCGCAAGCTACAATTGTTTGACAATGCTTATTCAAAGGAGGTAATAGAAAGAGCATGAAATGACATGGTGGGCAGCCAAAAGAGCCTATTAGAGAAAAATTAATATTGTTAACGCCAGGCAGAAGATGATAGCGTATGTATTGGGAAACAAATACGGGATAATAATACAGAGGCTGCCATCAAGAAGACGAAATATAGAAGGCCGAGGCATTTAATGCGAACAAAAGAGAGAACCGATGGTGCTTTTAAAAGATAAAAGACGAAGCTATGGCGGTATAGCGCCATGAGAGGAGATGAGGGCAAGGAAATTACCGCGCATAGGGTGTCTCCCTCTGGCGCTGGACAGGGCTAATTGGAGGTCCATGGAAAAAGCTTGCGCTTCAGCAGACGTACTGAGCTGAGGAGGTCAACCACGCTTCAAGGTTCACAACGACGCAAGTTTTCCAGAGCAAGGTACCGTGTTCGGTTTATGCTTTAGCAAAAGTTCACAATCTGTGCGTTCGTCCTAGGAGCTTCCAAAAGCATCATGGATGCTAGAGCTTCAGAAAAGCCGCAGAGGAAACAGCAACGAAATAAACATAACCGATATTTAAAGGAACCGAGGCGCGTAAAGGCTCAGTTTAAAATATGGCAGAACTTTCGTGATTCGCGATTTCTGAAATCGGCTAATTTTTAGCAGCTGTTCTTCGGTAAATAAACCGTAGTGCCTGCCAGAAAGCAAGAGCATTCATTTAAATTGTACGCATGACCAGCAATAGAGCGGCTCTGCACATCGCATCAGTAAATAGCCTCTCGTTACTCTAATCAAATTGATGTTCGATATCTGACAGGAAGATTTGTGGCAGCAAACGTGTTTGCACATCACTCAGTTGTTGCCTAAAGCCTGTTGCCTTCAATATATTTACTCGTGATAAGGTGTACGCGGGGACTTCATCTTTGCAGAAATAAACTAGTCAAGTCGCTTTGTTCTTTAAATAACCTTCTAGGAGGACCAGAGGCGAATAAAGAAGCTAACGTAGCTAGGAGGGGTGGGGACTAGGACAGTACTTTTGCTCTCGTTTGCAAGGCAAAAATGAATGAAAAGGATCAGCCACTCTAAGCATTTCTAGCCGAAGAGAAAACGGGCTGGAAGCTCTGATTTCTTTGTTTTTCGTTGCTCTTCAAGGTTCTATGACATAGCGTCGAATATCAAAACATGAAAAAAAAATTCAATTCTATTAGTAATCCTTAATGATCAGTTTAAATAATAACAATAAGGATTGTCAATAAATCACTCATCCTCACTAAACAGAAGCCTACAGAAATGTGTGGGTTAGCATTTTGTTGATGGAACTATCATCTCAGGTACCATCAAAGACACATGAAATTCTAAAAAAGCTAAGCTTTGCTATGAAATAGTCTAAACCAGTTTCCTTCCCATAGTCAAGCATAACAAAACATCACACTTCTTTCAGCCCGGTGGAGTCCTCGAATGCCATCTCGGACATCTTCAAATACGAGCCTTTTGATGGAGCAATGGGGGATCCATTTTCGAGTTCTTTTTTTCAAGCTGGCCAGGCACGTTTACTCTGTAAACATTCACCAACCTCTGGACTTGTCCAAAAAATTTATAAACGTGCCATAGAATCCAAGATAATTTTTATGGGCTCATGTAATAGCGAGCGCGGGGTAGTAAAAGGTTAAACAAGTAAACTAGCAAAATTGTTCCGGTTTCTTCTCATGACCAAGGAGCCATATGCGAAAGTCGACAGTGCACACTGGTTGTATTATTTTCCATCATGAATTTCGGCAGGAATCAGTTACCAGTGCTTAAGTGAGCGGCTGTGTAGTTGCGCTAGTGGACGCTAGAGCTGTCGCCTTCTGTTTCTCTTCCTCAAAAACTGACATTTCTTCAGCATAGATGCCTTCGCTACCTTCGCTACAAAAGCTGCAGTTGAGAGCAAGGTAGTATATTTACATGTTCTGGTTTCTACCTAAATAGCCGACTATTAGGCGCCTTCAAGCACACTATTCTCGAATACTTTATTTTGAAATAATCGTTCTTGTAAAGGCACACAATAAAGCCTCTATTTTCAATCTTCCCATGTTTCCGCTCTCTCGCATTCAGTTCATTTGTTTTTGCAGTTTATTTCAGATGTGAGCCTTCATGGCATCTGAGGGGCACAAAAATCAAAGCCATTTCTATAGCGTTTTAGCGATACAAAAAATATGGACAATTATTTTTGCTATGCCTAACGGTTGTGACAGGCACTTTATTGGAATATTATTATGTGCTTGTCACAAGCCTACTAGGCGGCGGCTGGAAGTTAAGTGGGCGGATGAGACTATTACACTACTCACACGGTAGTCTAAATGCGGTTATGTTTAACCGCGGTTACCGTACTTAACTGCGGGCATCTCGGATCACGATTCGCCGTTGTCACCCAGCTCGCCACCGTTCTGGGTTACGATGCAATGAATGAAGTGGCGCGGTGATCCGTACCGAATAGACATTTGCAAATATCTCGCAATGCATTATCAACAACGCAGTGTCCGCAGTGACGGCACCGTGCGGTGGCAGCACTGCCTCAACCACCCTATTATCCCTGCGCCTCCAGCAAGCTGTCAGCGCCAAACATCATGCCAAGGCAACATCTCTTCCGCCGATCCCTGACGCCAGTGTCATAGAAAACGTGCTAAACTTTCTTCTTCTCGCAAATAATAATCCCTGGGTTGAGGGAATGCCAAAAATGAATCCTCCTTGAGGATTGCTGACCTGTACCGAGTTACTAGTAGGAGTAATAACTGCGATACAGACTAGTTCTATGTTCAGAGTCGCGTAGCTCCTGCCGCCGTTGCAGTTCGGCTGACACGATCTGCTTGCGCGCCAGCTCCTCTGTTAAGGCGTCGCTGAAATCGATCACACATCTTGCCTTTTTTATAAGAATATGATGTTGTCAGTAAGGCCGAGCCATGAGTACACCATTTACTATAGCGCTGGTCAATGCAAAAACGCTGTCCACTGTGGCTTGGATTCGAAACAAATTAAGCATAGCGTCGATTACGGAGTATATCACACCATAGCGTCGTCGTCCGCCGCACTCGCGGGCGGCGTCATTGCGATAAGCTCGACGAATCCGTGCTGCGCGCGTTCCGAACTTGTAGCCTACTTTAACGATGCGGCAGGGACCGGACCTTTTTTATTGTAACGGCGGTAGAACGCGTAGCTTACTCACCGCGGGACGGTGCTGCAGTACGCTATTGCTCCGCCGTCAGATGACACTCGATGGCTGCATAAAAGCCCCGTCTGAGAGCACTTCATGCACGCCCTGTTTTAATGGCTTGCTTTTGAAACATGATGTAGTGCGAAAAAGAACGCTCTTGAAGCGGGCCAGCTTGAGTGCTTTTCGCACTTGGATGCCTACGGCTGCCATCCGCCCACATACGCCGCCATCTTCTCGGTTACCGACGCAAACCAAGGTCGCCAAGCTCGGTTCGCGAAAACCGTGGTTAGCGGCGTAACTGCGCGTTGACAGCAGCAGCCACAGTTAACGAAAACCACTGTTACCTTGAGCGCAGTTAAGGGCATAAGAAGTTGACGGGCATACGATGGCCGCAGCTGACAATGGACAGGCTTAATTGGAGAGACATGGGAGAGGTCTTCACCCTGCAATTGGTGCGGTGAGGCTGATGATGATGCCGAACGGAACAATGGAATACATCTTTGTGAGCTCTGCGCGGGAAGTAATGCGGCTTAAAAACAACTTCCCGCTAACTGAAAATTCCGGCCGTTTGTAAGCTATTTAAATAGTTTATTTTGATCGCTTTTAATGCCTCTGAGAACGCTAAGATAGCTGGAACTGATTACAGTTTTCCACGCGCCTTTCAGCTGACACGTCGTCATGACAACGGCCTATTCCTAACGGCAGACTAAATGGGCTATCGTACCTTGAGACCTCTCGCCCTTTCCAAAATGGAAAGCAGGCATCGAGCTCACCAAGCATCGGCTCTTACGCTTTCCTCTGATTAATGACTTTCGCCTCTGGTATAGCCCCGAGCTCAGCGTAAAGAACACTGGATCACCTCAACACTCGCTTTTATTGCCCTGAACAAAGGTGGACCCTGTATTGTTGGGCCAGTGCTCCATCTTTACTTACATTGCACACTACCAGTTTGGGATCGTTCGCCCACGAAGCCTTTCTCTTTTTCCTGTCTACGACAGCCAACCCTCGTTGTGCAACAAAGGTCACTTATCTCTGAAGGGTTTCGGTGTATTGTATTTTCGCAGCCGCTTTATCTGTATCCGTGCTCTCTGCTCAGTGCATTGCCACGTTCTTAGCGGCGTTTCAGTGTCTGCTGTTTCTTTTTTTGCAGTTAGTTCTGCAAACCATGGGTGCGTCTTGAAGGAAGTCGAATGTATTTTAAGTTTCCGGAAGTACGGGAAAACAGACAATATAAAGATGCGCCGAAGAAGAATAGCCACTGAGTGCCGCCTTGGAATTATTGCTAAAGAATGTCACCTACAAGAACGCGCTGCTAAAGGGAGCAGAAAGCATGTGAAAACCCTTCTCTCCTAACTAAATCTCAGCTGAAAGATTTTAGAATACTAGGATTATAAGCCGATGAATGCGCAAAGTAGTGCTTGCACCTAGCACCTCGCTAGCGAACTGCAGGCGCGCAAGTTGAAAAACGTGGAAGCCAATCGTGCATTGACAGCGAAGGTATAGTAGACGCGGACAAAAACTGATTGCTTATAAAGGCTGCAGCTGCGACCGGGGCAAGCTGCCTCGCGATTGTTTTTTCTGCTTTCCAAAAACTAGGGTCACCACTGCTGTTCTCACCTCTAAGAATGGACAGAACTCCAAGAAAAGACGCGACGGTGATGCCTGACTCCGATCGCGGATACATGTGGTTGAAAACAATTCACGTTTCCGCGGCCTTTTTATCGCATGTCATCAGTACAGCTTGCTTGTAAATCAAGCGGAAGGAAACTGACTCAGCGCCAGGAAATTGGCTTTCCGTATCAACTAATGCGTGTCTACATCTTTCAAAGTGTCAGGGGCTCCAGTGCGACGTGGTCTCCGCTGAAATGCCTGAAACAACAAATACAAAGGGCGTGCTACTATAGTCCCGCCATCATGTATGTCAATTTCTTTGACGTGCAAAAAGTAAACAGAACATCGTTCTTCCAGTCTTTTATCGTGAGAAAAAGGGGCGTGCTTGGCTGGGATACCCTTTTAACTTTTTGAACTATTTCCTAGCGTTACCAAACCATGCTTATCTCAAATATAAACAAAAAATGTGACCTGTACGTTTAAGGTGTCTGAATAACATCTAAAAAGAGACTAACAAAACCGGAATGCATGCATTTAGGAGGAGCGTGTCCACTCATAAGTCACAAGAGGCAAATCCTGTCTTGGCCACGAGATTAAGAAGGAGAATGGGGAAGAGCAGGAAAAGGATGCGAAAGAGAGCACAGGTAGGATGGAGGAGGTACTTCGCAGAGAAAGGAACTGTCTTTTACGTGGAGGGAATACTGGTACGCTTCTGCTCAGCTTGCTAGAGCCGCCAACCCTACAAACGGAAGCGACTCTATCCAAGCCATCACTCTGTGCCGGTGAGCCGTCATTGGCGGGGTACGTCACAGGCTGATGATTAAGTGCGACGCGCGGAGAGTGCAGAACCTCGGGGAACCAGCGAGCTGTCGGAATGCTTCCCCGCCTTTTGGTCTAAGAAAGGGCATTGGTATTCAGTGCAGCTGCTCCAAACCTTTCGAGAGTCGTTTCCTGTAAGGCCAAGCAATAATCTGTGTTCGGAAGCAATTCAAACTGCTGTAAGTGAAGCTAGGGTCTTGTCATGAACCGAACGACTAGTGAACCCAAATCAGGGCGAAATAATGGCGTAAAGAAAAAGGGACGCAGCGAAAAAAGCCAGCGCATGAAAAAAGAACGAATCTGACGCTTTTGAACGAATAGTTCGTTATTGTTAGCAGGAGAGGAATATAGTACTGCGCAGGACATAAGCAAACGTCACCAAGAGTGTCTTCTGAAGTCTGTACAGCGGGAGAGAAATCGCTGGTGAAGGAAGGAATTCAACACAAAAGACGAAAGGAAATACGAGCTCGGGTGGTGACTCGGGAGACATAGCAAAGTACATACATCACTTACAAAATATACCAACAATATTAATACAATATATATACCGAGAATAGATATCAGAGCGTTCATTACAGTGAAATGAAATCAAGAAAGCTGAAATGCGAGACAGGAAATAGAATACAGATGCGGTTCTCGATAGTGGCTAACAAAGCTGTAGGTGTTTGCAGCGCACACGAAACACGGACGGACAGAAAAGGGAACGAAAAACAGCGCTGACTTTCAACTGAGCTTTCTTGGAAAAATAAGCGACATTTATACAAAAAATTTTAACATGTGACTCAGAAGATGTCAAAACGTCCTACTACATGTGCCATCTAAAATCACTGATACTCTAGATAAAAACCTGAAAAAAACACGAATGGAAAACACTGAAAGACACGTGCCGCTTAAACCAACTAAAGGGTGTCATGATCAACAACGGTGAAGGACTCCGAGAACACAACAATAATTATGACAATCTGCGCAAGAGAAACATACGAGAAGGAAATCTCGCTGTGCACTGCAGCGAATGCAATAAGTGCATACCACGGTTCCAGGACACTACGATTTTAGGTAGAAGCAGCGATCAGACCACGAGGGAGATTATCGAGGCAAAAGCCATCCAACAGAAAGGGGACATGTGCGTCAGCGCTGTGTCCTTAGTGCTCCTGGATAAAGAACTTGGATTCTTGCTGGCCGCAGGCGCGCACCCGTAAATTTCGACCCTCTTTAAATAATGGGTTTTATGCTGTTTTAGTTAATGTGTTTTTATACCGTTTCAGTCCTGTTTTTTGTCATTTTTTTTTCTTTTTTTCTTTTACTTTTTGTGACAACGGGAGCCCATATACAGCTTCACCCTGCTTTTGCATTTCGGTATCATAGTTTTTTTGTTAGTTTTCTCGATTGTTGTTCCTTCACCGTTGTTGATCATGACACCCTTTAGTTGGTTTAAGCGGCACGTGTCTTTCAGTGTTTTCCATTCATGTTTTTTCAGGTTTTTATCTAGAGTATCAGTGATTTTAGATGGCACATGCAGTAGGACGTTTTGACATCTTCTGAGTCGCATGTTAAAAATTTTTGTATAAAAGTCGCTTATTTTTTCAATAAAGCTCAGTTGAAAGTCAGCGCTGTGGTTCGTTCCCTTTACTGTCCGTTCGTGTTTCGTGTGCGCTGCAAACACCTACAGCATGAAAAACCAACTAGCCCAAGAAAAGACGATTCTGGGCTAACAAAGCAGAACAAACCGTGGAGACGGGAAGGCTGGTACCATATACAGGACAGCACGTGAAATACGCCGAGAGCAAGTCGCGCACGGCCCAGACAGCTATAGCCGCATGTACCGAACCAAGTCTGGGCATCGGAACAAAGACGCTATCGCATCAGCACTCCGTGCTTCGAAGCGACCAGAAAGCAGTCGGTACCGCGATCGCAGAAAACGTGACAAGTGGCCAACGGGCCTAATTTCCCGCGAGACAACACTCCCACCTTCCTGTCAATCATTTCTGCCTCGAGTATCCACTTTTCTCTGTCCGTTTCAATGTTCCTTATTTGCTGCGTTCTTTCATTCCTCCTGCACACGGAGAAGTTTGCCTGGGAAACCAGGAATAAGGGGGGCGTGGCACACGATGAGGCCGTGACAGGAATCCCCAAAGACTACTTCCGTAAAATAACTAGTAAGAAGAAGCACACGCACGCCTCTAATATTGTTTCCGCTGCATCAAAATGACGAGGGAAGGTGAAGACCTGTGAAAAAGACAAAATATATATATATAAGGGGCGCGATGTGGAAGATGTTGAAGAATGATGATCGACCCGGTCTCGTTCAGTCGCTGCGTACGAGGGGCGGAGTATTCCAATACCGAAATTCTCCAACTCCTCTTCCGTTGTCTCACCCTCGCCCCGCCTTTGAGGTAAAATGACAGGGAGAACGTGACCTGAAAAGTAAAAAGCGAAATTGGACGCTCGGCCTCCAAGTGGGAGCGGGCCACAGCTACGGTTCGTTTGAATGAGTGCAGGCTCATTTTTCGGCTGCCTGTTCCTCCTTTTTTTCATTACTCTTTTGGCGTACCAAAAGCGACAAGTTAGGCGATTCTTTTGGCGGAGGCTTTCCACCTTGGGTGTTAACGCATCGGGGAGTAATAAAAAGGCGGGAACAGGAAATAGTTTCTCCAATTCTTCTAGTGTCCTTTTTTTGGAAATAATACATAGAAAAAAAGACCCTTAACGGGAATCCCTTCGTAGGCAAAATTGAATTTTGGTTTTGTTTTTTGCTATACTGACGTTTGTTCGTACTACTTCGTTTCTGTATCAGATATAATCACCATGGACGCAAAGTTCATTATTTGCTTTACGTGTGGTAGGCGTATTTGTAACGAAAGCAAGGATTTTCAAATACACGCACTACGCAGGTTGTGAAAAATAGCAGAAGTAGCTTTATTTTTGGGGTACTAAAATGCCAGGCACTCAAGTCAACGGCGGAAATAAGCAGACACAAAAAAAGAAGTGATGTCCGTTGTACTCTTCACAAGAATTTTCCGCGAACATTTCAGCAGGGAAGAACGCTTCGTACCGCACTGTGCGAAAAAAATTCTGGACTATCTGAGAAACATAAATTGTGAACATCATCAGAAGTACTGAAGCTGAGCAGCGACATACACTGGAGCGCTGCTCTGTGTTTAACCTCCTGGTATTCCTGCTTCTCACTGTAACACGTTCCTTTTTCGTTAGGTGGAACCATCCTTGTAGCCTTTCCTGCACCTAGGAAGCTGTTTAATATGTGCCGTGAAGTCAACGGTGGAGGCCACGCAATGGACACGATGGACAGACTCACAGACGAAGATAGCCGCGCCCCTTGCCTAGGAATTTTTTCTTTTATTTGTCTCAATAAATCTGATAAAACAAATGATATTATCTATAATTTTGCAATTTTTTAAACAAATTCTATTAACATTTTTGTTTGACCATTTTTTATCACTGAACTAGTGTCCGTGCGTCACCGCCCTGCATTTGAACGAGCAGATTTTCAATCGCTTTTTGTTAACGTCTGTCACAGATTAATTGCCGGTAACTGTGTAATCTATATAGCCAAGAGCCTCAGGGAGTGTAACATTGCCTTTACCTGGATCAATACTGCACATTCTTGTAAAATATGCCCATTTTTTCTGCAGATTTAGATCACACTGCACGTGTGTCATTTTGGTTAAGTTTTTTTTTATGTAGCTTCGCGTTCAAAAGCACCCTTATCTCGCTTCAAAGAGTAGGGCGCTTCTTCTTGACTTATCTAAGAATTATTGCTTGTGATTTGCATTTTCTTGTTCTTTACGGGCGCTAAATCGCGCATTTTGTGTTGAAGTAATGACTTCTTAACTTATCCATTTTTAAGCTGCTTAAACAGCTCCTTATTTCTCTGTCCTGGTTCCTTGTATATTTAATGGTTAGTTCTGTAGTCCTCTACCTTCACTGGGAATAAATGCTGCTTCAGCAGAAATATTCAAAAAGCCTAGCTGACCGCATGTTAACGTTCAGTTCCTCTGGCGTTCTTTACACAATGTTTTAGTCCGAACTTCCGGCGCTTTAAATGAACCCCACCCCATGTCCCCTTGTAGTGCCTCGTTTTTGGCTTTGCCGTCGGCACGAATTCCTAACCTTGCAACAGCTCTCTGCTTTATTTTTATGACCGATTTAACTTCTGCCGTGAGGAACAAATACAAATACTTTTATTTCAACAAAACCACATTTACAAAGGTTATTCCTTCGCCATTATACGTTTTAAAATAACTCTCCGTACTTAACAGCTGTTCTGACTACATAGTTGTTTACGCTTCCTTAAGGCGGCACCTCATCCTAGAAGTCTTTTTTATATTTTTGCATTCATATCTGTCCTCCTAGAAGCCGAAACGTCAATCACAATCTTTTTTACAGCTCGGCGTCTTTTTTCAAATATCTGTCTTTCGTTTACGAGCACCTCAAGATATTTATATTAGAGCAACCTGGATATCTCATGCCCTTGTTCCCTAAGAATCTTATCAATGGAATCGTTGAATATCATCAAACCTGAAGTAACTGCGCTAAATGCACAGCCTAGACTGTCTAATACCATTCCACACATATTAACCGATTAACCAGAACCTGTTAATCCTCCTGGCTATCGGCTTGCGGGCCCCTCTTGTGGTAACCAGTCGCAACTACAGATTTTCTCCCAGGGAAAGTAATGCAGCAGGTTGCGGCATTACAAATCCTTTCGCAACTGCTTCTTGAGCTTAATTTGGGCAATAGTTAGGGGAATTACTGGCTTCATTTAGCCAGAGCAGGAGGTGTTCGCGAACAATCTGTGGACACGCATGTCGCGCAGTACAATGTCGGCACTGAACATAATCCGCGTAATATCCAGGTCAGGAAAGCTCGGGCACCAGACGGAATGTTTCCTTTTGGAGCCTTTACGTGTGGCGACCATGTGCAAGTAGGTGCGGAGATGCACTGTACCGAATCGTTCTCCCCTGAACTGTCGCTTCGTTGGTCAAGACAACGCTCTTCAAAAGGACACGCATGCAGCGAATTCGTCCGCCATTCTGTAGGGTGTGTGATGCAGAAACTGTGGCGAAGATGTTGCTCACATGCGTAATCACTTTGCTGGAGAAAGGCCGCTTGCGGTGAAAAGGAGCTCGCAAAGCATTGAGTTCAGACGGGCGTCGTTTGTGAGAGCCTTGTCATGCGCCAGGTTGCATGATGGCCAAACGGGGCACTGTGTTATTGAACACACCACGAAACACTAGAGATAGTCACAAAACGCGTCAGACAGGAATCTGCTCACCCACTATCTCCAATATGCAATAAGAACTTCTGAGCCTCGACTGGAGGAATTCAGAATACTGCATATACTCCTTCTCGCAAGTCGTTTGCGGTATTGTAGAAGCTGTGCATCTTTCAGGCTGCAGACTCTCAAGCCTGGAATCTCCAAAGTAGGCCCTTTTCAGGGTGAAGAATGAATTTTGGGCGACGTCCAGGTGCATCAAGTGGCCAATATTGATGAACGGTTACTCACCGATGATGATCAGTTTATTTTCTGACAAGATCTTGCAGGTCGTCAACCTGCCTGGGAGCAACTTCGGAAAAAATCGCTCCGGAGAGGTCGACCACACGCACCGTCCTTTTTGTAGGAGTCAGTGAGCCCGAACGGGGAAGGTTGCTGAAAGAGAGATTGAGGGGCTCGAGAGCGGCGTACTAGAATGGGTCGATTGGCAGACACGAAATGACATTGCTGCTGAAGTTCCGAATTTTCCGGTGGAATAGATTCTGTTCACACAAAGGAATCATATTAGGGCAAGAACTTAAAGTTAGTAAATAAGAGTAGATTTTTGAAAGGAATCGTATTGGAGTAGCAACTCAAAGTCGACAAAAAAAAAGTTAGTAAGTACGGACCAACGGTGACAGCGAGGTGAAGCTGTGACACATTTGAATGTGAGTAAATTGAAACTGTTGGTTTTTATTTCTGTGTGTCTCTTAGAGAAATAGAAACGAAAAAATGGAATTAACAAAAGGCTCTTTAGTTATACTTTCTCATTAAGTTTGATGAGTGCAGCTGTTTGCGCTTCTGTGATTTCTGTTAGTCATGGTGTTGTTGATGATTGACAAATTGACGGCGTTCGCGGGGAAAAATCAGACTAGACTGGAAAATAATGCATTGCATAGCCTTGCAACAATTTCAAATTTCATATGAACGTCGATCCTACCTGAAGAATCTTTGCGAGAATATCCGTATGATATACGCTTTACACAATAAAATCCTGGCACTGTTGTATTCCTTGACCCACACCAGTCTAGGCAGTTCAATCAAGGCAGATGTAGAGTGGCAGTGCTACTTTAATAAAAGCCCATGAGCTCAAAACATGGCGGCTTATGGTGAGCAGCCAGCACCCTCTTCGAAGTATGCTACAACTACGAGGGGGTACCCAAAAGATACCGGACTTATTTTTGTTTGAACTTATTTTTTCACATTTTAAGCACAGACCTTCAATCTCCTTCAAAGTATTCCCCACTTGCAATGATACGCTTGTCGAATCTTTCATTCCATTTTTCAAAACATTGTTTAAATTCTTCTTTTGTGACGCTTGACAGTGCCTCCGTCGTTTTTTTCTTCACCTCAGCAACATCAGCGAAACGCTTTCCTTTCACCTATTTTTTTCATTCTAGGAAACAAAGAAAGTAGCACGGGGCAAGGTCGGGAGAGTATGAGGGTTGAGGAATAGGGGTCATGCCATTTTTGGTCCAAAATTGTCGTAGAGACAGGGCTGTGTGAGCAGGGGCATTGCCATGATGGAAAAACCAGTCACCCGACCGCCACAAATCTGGCCGCTTCCACCGCACACTGTTGCCCAATCTTTTCAAAACATCCAAGTAGAAAGCCTGGCTAAATGTCTGACCCTGCGAAACAAATTCTCAATGGACGACTCCTCTCACGTCGAAAAAACAAATCAGCATTGTTTTGAGGTTTGGTTTCACCTGAGGAGCTTTCTTGAGGCGAGGTGAATTTGAAGTTTTCCATTGGCATGATCGTTGCTTTGATTCAGGATTCGATTCAGGAACACTTGAGTTGTTCCCATAGCATCGTCCTTGTACGTCTTTCTTAACATTTCAAGAGTTTCCATTCAACTTTTTCCTAGAAAAAATCAGAATTTCACCGGCGCACGCTGTTCACGAAAATCAGCCATTGCAAAAACGACATTCACACAAAACAGTCGTCACTTTAAAACTCTGCCTAAACTAGTCTGACCTCCTTCAACGACGGCACTCGGCTTACTGACTCTGGAATGTTCGTTTTATGCGCTCCTAGTGGTAAAACGCGGTACCACAGAAGCTTTGCCGACCAAAAAATTTAGTCCGGTTTCTTTTGGGTACCCCCTCGTATATTATGGCGTCATAATTTAAGAAAAAAAAAACAAATCCATGATGTCATGGCCAGCGGGATAAGTAAATAATCGAATGCGTCGAGGTTCAGTGCAGCACAGGAGACAAGGACGAATTCGAAAGAAGACACCACGGGCGGTGGGTGACTGCCGACGCAATTTTTAGCAGACAGCGCTCATCGCGTCTTTTTCGTTCGTCTTCGTCTCACGCGTCGCACTGAAGCTCAAGGTGTTAACGTAACAAAAGCCCCAACTATTTCCCGTTATGTCTGAGAGGTAAACTAATAGCATACCTCCTCGTTTGAGAGCCGTTCTTGAGCTCCCGAGTTTGCGAGCAATGTGCTGTGACAGACTTACGGCTATTGAGTTTAACTCACATATAAAAAGACAACTGCAAAAATATTTAGCCAAAGTCAACTTATTAGTTGAAAACCACAGCGCGCACATATCAGAATAGCCTCACAACAAGAGGTTGCTGGACTAATACAGGAGATAGCTTTAAAATTTCGAATAGCAGAGAACCAGCTAGCGGTCTACAGTGCATAAATGGCGTAACAGTGTTGTAAATTGCGCTGCATTTTCCTGGTGCAATTGGGACTGCTTTTTAGAACAAATTGCACAACAAACATTTTTGCCTCGTATAGGTACTCAGTGGAAACAGCATAAGTTACTGTAAAACCCTACTGCTTCCGTGTGATGCCAGCAGAATAGTTCCCACTCTGACACTATCCTTCATAGCACCAGTCATCGCGTGCTGTGCGCTCCTCGTCTCGAACCACACCGTCGTTCCGAAGGCAGCCGCATCAAAACCGTACGAGCAGAACTGCGTATGGTGTGGCAGAAAACAAGCGCCCACACGACGCCGACGAGAGCGTAGCACGGGGACAAAAACTAACAAAGCGCTTGAAATGAACGCAGAGAGAAAGCAAGCAGCCGCAGGCAACGTAGCCACGGGATGACGAGGTACGCCGGCAAGGGCAAGCAAGCACGTATGGCTGCAAGCAAGCCGCAGAATAGTCAGGGTGGACGGCCCGCCACTGTGAGGGAACCCGAACGCATAGGTATTTTTTTTATTGAAAAAGCGCTGTACATTCCAGCCAAATTCACATACTGAAAACATTTTGGAACGAGTAATTAAAATGGTGTTTCAAATCGTTAAAAATTACAAATGCACAGCCAGCTATCGTTCTCGTCCTTATGTTTGTCGGCGCGCTTCATTTAGGGGCCTCAGTTCCGCAGCGTTACTGATGTCGGTCGCGATTGGTTGCAGACCACACTGGAGCTCCGCCTTCGCTACCTATGTCCTGTGTAAAATGACCGTGGTTGAAAAGCCAAGCTTCATGTGTAGCTTTTTACGCGGTCCCTGTCAGTATCTTTCTATGGTCCAAACATTCTTGATTTTTATTCCATAGATTCCCTTCCTCTCCTCCGAATAGACTTGTGAGTTGGTTTGATCGTAGTTTAGTTTAAACCTCGTTGGCTGCATCATCCGTGTGGGGTGTAGAAGTAAGCGTTCGTGCCCGCCTGAAAAAGTACGCCGTTTAAGTTAGAATGAAACTTTGTGCAGTTGCCGCCCTTCATATTCACTCACCTTGTTGTGTTGATCACCTTTATGCACGCTCTGCGTCTGAAGGTACGCTGTCTTCTTCAAGTACGCTGTTCATAAGCGCTCCCTACACCTCGCACGCTCACTTTTCAACTACAGAAGACTGCGCAATGTAAAAAGCCAGCACCGTTTATTGCTATGAACGCAACAACGCAAAGCGTATTGTCGAGACTTAACCTCTTTCTATGTACACAACCAGCTAAATCCTCTCGCCGCGCCTTTTTCGTGCTTGTAAAAGGCCTGTTTCGAACTTAGGGCACCATCTGTCTATCCACGTTCGAAGGCGAACAGCGCACACGAGGTGCATTGTTTTTGTAGCGAACCAAGACGGCCGCGCCTAATACCGCCTAGGCCGATCGCTGCCGGAGCGCCGACAACGACGAAGCGTCGATGAAAGATGAAGTGCCGCCGCGCTGCACGAGATCGCTTGTGTTAGACTCGCCATCTTCTGCGCTGCCCCCCCCCCCCCCCCCCCCCGTTCTGCTCGCCGTTTTGAGTCGCCCGCCGCGCACACCACGCCCTATACCTTTTGTGCGGACACCCCCTTTCACTTGGTGGAGGTGCGGGGGGTACTCTCGGAGACATGCTCACGATGTAGTACGTCGCAGCAGATCAGACGAACTGGGACGCTGTCCTCCCTTTCGCGACATACGCGTACAACACCACCACGCAGTCAACCACCGGCTTTACTCCTTTCTTCCTTCTGTGTGGGTGGGAGCCGTCGTCCACGATGGACACCATATTACCTTATACTCCTGACGCTTGCGAGTGGACGCCTCTCTCCGAAGTCGCAAAGCATGCAGAATACAGCTGCCAGGTGGCGCGCTCTTTTACCTCCGAATCCCAAGGCCGCCAAAAGCATCCCCACGATAACGCTAACAGGCAACACATTTTTCCGGTTGGATCCCTAGTTTGGCTATGGGTTCCCGGCACACCACCAGGATTGTCACCAAAATTTCGCACGGAATACCACGGGCCTTATTGCGTCGTCCAGCAAACGTCGCCAGTCAATTACGTCGTGGAGCCGCTCAACTACTCTTCGGACCTGCGCCATCGCGGCCGAGAAACCGTTCCCGTCAGCTGCCTGAAGACTAACTACGACCCGCTCCTCTTGCCCTCGCCATAAGTCGCCAGGGTGGCTCCCCTCTTTCTTCAACCTGTTTGCTTTTTTCGACGCCAGCACGACAATGCTTGACGGTCTGTGTTCAGTGGTTTGATGGTTTTGATGAATGGCGTAGGCACCACAGCACCGCTTCGTCATCGTCGTCTTCCGTGGCTAACGCTGAGCGAGCAGTCGCTTTTACGTTCCGACAGCTTTTTCTGTGTGTGCTTCGTGGTTACAATGCTGAATATAGAGTTTTATGCCATCGCAGTACGAGACAAAAAAAAAAAAAACGACTGCCGACCGGTTGTGTGTTCTCCACGATGATGCTCAGTTTCATTAGAGATGGCGTTTGTTGTACAGGCCTCATCAGTGGTATGCAGCCCAAAGGATTTGTTTCTAAGCTGTTTAGCGGAACTCCCTAGCATATCTAGTAGTACAAAGCTTGTGAAGAACGGGGACGCGAAGCCATATCTCTTTCGACAAATTATGGTAGCTAAGGATGCATAACGAGGCATACAGCAGGCCTGACAAGCACCCTTGAGCCGTGTACTTTTGGTGGAGGGTGTACCTGCTATTTTTCGATGGGCAAGATTGTTAGTGCCTGCCACCACGGCTTTTCTGTAGACGGCAAGCCCATAGGGTGGGGCCCTGCTCTAGAGTGTCGGCGGATAAGAATTAAGCGCCACGCGTGCGGTGTGAAATATACGTAAGTTTAGAACGACAGGTGAACTCCAGACTGTCGTGGTGGCAACGGTAGCAGCAGCAGCTTGAGCCATCGATTAAAGCGGAGGCCAATGGTACTAAGCCTGAATGGATGCATTTAAGGACATGAACGGTGAAGATTTTCGGCATCATTTTGAACAGCTAAAACATCGGTGCATTGACTGCGCTACGAGCAACGTGGCAACTAACTTCTGCAAAATTGTGTAGCGGGCCTCAATCGCTCACGGTCGAAGAACAAGTCACTTGTGTCCTCCGATTCCACAGAATCGAGTATTCACAACGGAGCGTCGGCCCAGACTAGTAAGCAGGACGTCCTGATAGTGAGAGTCGCAGTGCAAGGAACGACCTCTGAGGCACTCTGCAGAAATGCTGGTACGTTTTTCTTAAGACTGTGGCCGATCATGCTCATATTAAGGAAAGTTTCCTTCTTCGAGGCAGCATCGCTGATGCCGTGGGATGAGTCGATGGCACATAATTTGAAATAAAGGCTCGTTGAAAGGCCACATGACATGTATCAAGGAATCTACGAGATTAAATAGCGCGAACCGGTAAACTGACGACAAGAGGATCAACAACATACGTTAAGTCGCTTAGATCTTTTGACGATCCGTAGACACGGAATCAATGCAAAACATTTATGGCAATGATGAAACAATTGGAAACATGGTTATATCGCCATTTACCGCCAATAAGGTATCGGGTTGTTCATCATTAACAGGAAAAAAATTGGAACAGCAAAGGCATAAATACAGGCCTAAATTCAACACTGGTCTATTTAAATCAGCTTAGCCTGCTTGCTTTCCAGTCTAAACCGTTTATTTTGCCGTTAGGTTGTGTGCTCAGAAATATTTATTTTGTGAAATAATTTTGTGATGCAAGAAAAGGCTGCACGAGGGTAGATTTAGCAAAAGCAGCTAGACCCTCAGCTTGAGATGATATGACTTGAGATTAATTGCTCAAGTGCCATGCTATTCTACACTTCGCTGTTTTGCCTAATGCCGATGCATATCCACTGTTAGGGCTGAAATGTGTTAAAAATGTGAAGAAGCGAGCTAGCCTTCAGCCGTGGCTACCGCCAATCCCACAGTCCAAATTGGGCTCTAGAATTAACCTCCAGTTACCGTATTTCGCTTCATGTAGTGGAAACGTTAGTCGTATGCATAACATCATATCATGTTTCAGCATATCATGTTTCATCCCGGTCTGATCATTCCCACAAAGTGCAACCCATCTTCGCACGAACACTGAAATATCAAACATCACCCTTACTATTATCTATGGCAGAGTGGAACTCGTTACCGGCTGGCATAGTTTCTGAAACTGAGTTATCACATTTCCAAACAAAACTTTCATCGCACCTTGGCCTACAAAATTCACAGTGATATTTTCAGTATTGTCGAAGCATTGTCTTATACGCTCAACCTATGTATCTTTCAGCGAGTGCAGTGATGTGTACTTGCAATTTGTATATAGTTATTCTTTGTATTTGTTAACTACTGTGTGCCAATAATCTGTATTGTGTTGTTTTCATGCCCTCCCCCCCCTATGTAATGCCCACTTGGGCCTTTAAGGTATTTAAAAAAAAATAAATAAATAAATCTATGGTTCCGATTTTGCTCCACAAGGGCAAAGAAGCGGTGAAAAATATTTTACGGGGTAATCACTGGCTAGCGAACTTATTCTGTCATTTGGAATTGGAATGGTGAAATTATTTTGTGCACGCCTAATTCATGCCACGGGATTTTTTATTTTTCTTGCACATATATATTTCGCAACGAGACATGATGCAAAAGAGGCCGTTATTAAAGAAATACTGAACTTGAGAGCAGCTATCGCTAGAAAAAAAAAAAGCTGCAACGATCTGAACAGAAAGTGAGTGCTGGCCTCCGAACCTCCGCCGCCGCCGTAGGCGCTGCGTCCGCAATGTTCACACAGGACTATGGGAAGCCAATCTTTAACACCACAGCTCTCTAAATCACACGCGTCGTCCACCAGGTGATGTCACAAGCGAAGCTCCGCCCCCACGGAACCTGAGGGCTTCTCCAGAGCTCCAGGAGATACCGAGTTTCGCATAACTCGGGGCATCCTGCATAGCGCCCGTGATCCGCATTCGCCTCCTGCACTGTACGATTCTGGCATTTCGGCTTAATGTTTTTATTGCTTTTAAAAGAAATCTCATTCCTTGCTATATCCGCAGTTCCTTTTTCTGGTTCCAAGTCATGAATATCTCGCTGCTAGCCCAGTAGCGAGAGAGGAGGTATTTACTGCAAAAAGAGGATTGAAGCGTAGGTTACGTATTGTTGGTGATGGTATCCGTAGTTTGCATGGAAAGGGTGTGGTGTATTACGAGCGCCTCTTCTAGCTCCTTTATTGAAACATTCGCTGTCTACAGGCTGTTTGCCGTCTTTGTGGCAGTGTGCAGTTATTATGCAGTGTTCTTCGGGTGATCCGCATAGCGGAGACAGCTGTCATCCTATTGCTTTATTTATTTATCTTGTAGTCTTAAAAATTCAGCTTAATGTGTGCCTTTGCAAGAACGTATATGCGCTGTGGACGAATTCTGTCGAATCAACCGCCTTAACATAATTTGAAAAAGACTTTGTTTATGCCAGTGACGCACAAGCGCTACAATCTAATGATTTCGTATATTCTGTCCTCGAATGTTATCAGACCGATTCGGATGCGTTCGAAAATCTTGGAGTCGAATTTGTCCATCAAGTGGATTTTTGTATCCGCGTGCCTTCTACTGGGACACAGCCTTGCGTGCATTTGATGCATTTTCAGGCTTTAACATAAATGGCGAACAATATGGCTGCCGTCTGCACTTCGTTCGCAGCCTTATAAGACCGCGGGAATGGAATTTGCCTCTATAGTTTTCAATTATATTAGAGCTGCAACAATGCAGAAATAGAGCGAGTGTAGCATTAACTGGTAGGTGTAGTTTATGATGGGCGCATTCGCAGGAAGAATTTTTTTATTACTATTCCCTGCTTTCTCATGTGCCAATTTTTTTTGCTCATGTGCAGAGAAAAGAGAGATATTGCTTTTCTTTGCAGGGTACAGTAGGGCGACAATAATTGTCCTGAAATGTTATCAGCAATTTTTATGTGAGTGCTGTTATGGACTTCAAGCTCCTTGTACTTGAGACTGCAAACTCCCTTTTATTCTATAAGCACTTGCCATGGTATGTCAACAGACTTCTCTGGCTGAAGAAGCACAAGTAAACAGATTGTGATTTTTCAGTTATTTTTGTCATCATGATTTTTTTAACAGTGTGCATTGAAGTTCATTCCATTTACTGGCATCGGACATTAGGTGGCTGTCTCTAATATTATTACTGTCCAATATTATTATTTTTGCTTGCAAACTATGTGCACTGTGTCCTTAACCTTTATGTTTCTATTTCAGCCCACTCCTTGCAGGTTGCCATGGTTATGCCAATCACGGATATAAAGACAAATAAAACTAAAATAAAAAATTGCCTTCTTCGAAACGCTGCAAGCGTTCTCAAGCTCAGCATCCGAGCGTCCCAACCAGCGATCCACCACTGCGGGCGTGTTTCTGAGAGACGTATGCTGAAACGATTAAGCAGGAGGGGAGTGGAGGTGGCCACGGAGGTGATGTCCTGTTGGAGACAAAAAAAGAGAGCAAGGCGGAAAGGCATTAAAGAGCTTCCCTTTTATGCATGGGCATGTCCCTCTAACGCACGAGGCTTGCAACCCAACATACAGGGCATTCTTCCCCATCGGAATGGGGAATCAGGCGCCCTGCTCCGCAGAGAACAGCGGTCGCGTGCCGGCTGGGGATTAACGCAGGGATGAAGAGGAAAGGGATAAAGCAGCCACCAGTGGCTTCACGCAGGGTATTCCCCCCTGGATTTGGCTTGCGATTGGAAGTCGCGCCAGCAGCGGAAGGGGGGCGGGCTATTTCGAGCATTTACGGTGCGGACGGGTCTGCATTCAGTCCCCGTGGCATTCCTTACCGCGTCATCACGTGTCCCCTTTCGCGAGCTAAGAGGTGGGTGTGAATTGCGTGACTTTAGCTGCTTTCAGTTCTTTTGAAACTTCTGCGAGAATGCGGGGCCGCACCGCATTTAATTTGCTACTGTTGGGCTCATCATGCTTACTGCTGTGTCTGGCCACCAGAAACAGGAGCAACCACGATGAGCGTTACAATAGCAACTGAAATATATAGAAAACACAGCAGAATGGAAACGAACTCTATTTAGATTGGGTGCGTCATGCGCATCACATTCGCTTTGTTGGAACGCTCATTTTCTTTCTTCAAATACATCTTCAGTTGTGAATTTAATTGCAGTCATCTTTCCTCCTTTTTCTGGTCCACCGTATCCTCGGGCTACTTCTCTGCATGCTATCAGCTCAGCAACCACCTGAGATGCTAGTTGCACTTTGGTGTCTTTCTAGATCAGGTAAATGAGTTGAGGATGAAGTGAATGTTTTCCGCAGACAACGAGAAGTTAGTGTTGGGATTTGGGAATTGTATTTCCTGTGTTGACGGAGAAAAATGCAGATCCTGCATGCGACCGTATTCCTTAATATTTAGGAACATTTTGTAAGACCGTGCACGCCAACCAACATTGCGATGGAATGGCCTGCGGCTCTGTTTGGGACTCGATATTTGTACACTCAGCACAGAGTGGTTGCTACCTTCTAAGCAAAAGTTTTCTCTACACATAGAAGCATTAGGTAGTTTAGAGTGGGGTGGTGGTTGGGGTAGGGGAGTGGGGATAAATGGTTTTGACAAGAAACGGAAGCACCTGCTGATTAGAGGGCCCAATATTCTTACGTCGCTTGACCAGGTTTCGCTCCCTGGGATTGAAAGACTATTTTTCTGCTTATGATAGTTATCTAATTAGGTCACCTATTCGACACTCGACTATGACGAACCATTTCTTGTAGGGCGATAAAATTGTACTCCAAGACCATGCCGTAATGCTACATGAATTACGTTCACTGACGGGATGGTGTCTACACAAGATTCTGAATATTGCTACGTGATGAAGGGAGAACAACATAACACATGGCTATGACATGATTTAATGGCGGTGCGCCTATCGCGAGCGCTCCTTACCGCTTCACTGCCTACTTGGTCCTCTTCTAGTCCGTGACATTACCCCGGGGCCACCAAGCGATCGTCCCGATCGAGCGAACTACAAGAACAGTGACGATGAAACGCAACGCGTGACAATGGGCGTGACAGGAGGCATGAACAAAGAAGAGATGTAGGGCTTGCGGTCGCGCTATAAGAGATGATGTTTGATTGGATGAATACTGGTACGCAAAGCTTCTCACACACAGGCCACCCTGAGCCGACGCCCGAGGTCCATGGACGCAGCAAACGGCATGGGCAAGACGGGCTGAGTGCTGACGTGTCTCGGATCAGTCGGGGCACTTAGGGTCTGGTCAGTACGATCAGTTCGTCGTATCTTGTGGCCGGCGCGAGGGACAGGACTGGGGCGAACGGGAAGAGCGGTTCTGATCAGTTGGGCTGGGGCATAGCCGGATGGTGCAGACTAAGCACAAGGCCGATGACCACGACAGACGCAGCACGCCGAATCTCCAGGGCCAACACGGCGATGATAATCCCGCACCTCACACCAGCTCTTACGTGACGGCAAGCCGACGAAGTGAGAATGACATGACATAAGGTATGTCTTGATTTAATGGCGGTGAGCTAAGCGCGAGCATTCGTTCCGCTCCACTGCCTACTTTGCCATCTTCTTGTCCGTTACAAATTATTTATTTCTTTATGCATTGCACCAATATCTACTTTCCGTGTGCTCACAGTCCATCTGCTGACACTCTATGTGTATCACGTCTTGCTCAGCGCTGCTCATTCACCATGAGTATGTGCCATTTCAGCCGCCTCGAATCTCTGCTTTTTAGGTGTATGCATTCAGTCTCCAACATTGCACTATGCTGCATTCACCTTCCATCTTCACTTCCCTATTTTTCTGACCTTACTTCTTGACTATTGTGCAGGTGCCTGGAAGTATTTCTGGTACCGGACCTTTCCATCTTTATGCACTATAGCATGATTCTGCAAATCGTCTTTCATACGCGGCTGGGGTGCGCTTCCACCGACAAGAAATTCGTACCGACTACACATTTAAACGAAACCCTATGTCTTGAAGCGGGTTGAAGAAAGTTAGTTTCAGCGAAGAGAAATGCTGAGAACGCCCCGGATCTACCATTAAACCTGGCCGCCCTAGTCGTTGGAACCATTTTCCTGAGGTACAGGCAGTAGGTTAAAGAGACCGCTTGTATTGGTTAATCCCGAATGCAAAAACAAAAAAAAAACTATGCGCTGCAACTGATCAAAATGAAGTAGTGCTGCGATGGCCATTTTTCATAGGTGCAAAAAATTATATTAACCAAGTAAACGGGGCTCAAGAAGATAAAAACATCGTTTTACATAAAACATAGCAAGCACAGAAAACAAAACCTAAACATAAAAAGGCCAATGTAGAATAATAGTAAAGCGAACATACAAAAGCTGGTCATTGAGTAGGAATGGCAACAGCCGCTTTTCGTACATATATGGCAGTGAACAAACAAGACTCTAGTCAACCTATTAAACGATGAAAATAAAATTGTTGACGTACCAGAACTGCTGCAACTGTTCTTAAATGAAAGTGGAAACCATGATACCAATTCTTAGAAACTTATTCACTTCATATTTCTGGTATGCGTGTCTGCTTGAGTTGGTTTACCCATTCCGTAAAAACATCTGCAACCTTGAAGCCGGCTCCAAAGAAGTTAACAGCAAAAAAAAAAAAACGTGCCAAATAGAATAAGGTCTGTTCTAAACAAAACAAGGGCTGCAACATCTTAGGCATCCTTCCTGAAAAAAAAAACGCCGCTTACGCCAGTGAAGCGTCACCATTTTCGTCACTCGTTGGCTTACTGGATAAGTTCTCAACCCCGACGAATCTTGCTTATTCACCGAACTATTACGCGAAGATCACTTCAGCGAACGCTTTATTGTGGATGAGCCCGAGATATTACTGCTACAGCTTTGTAGGGGAGTCGAGCCATTAAGAACTTCGATGTGAGTTAAGTTGCTTCACTTGCACGGCAGCGGAAAAAGGATAACGCATTGCCCACATTAAGGCGCAGTTGTTCATCTGAGCTGCAGAAAATAAAAATAAAAGGAATTTGTTATTCTTAGCTTGATTCCTACTTGATCGATGGTCTTTATTTTGTTCGTCGACGAATTCAGTTGCAAAAGTAGTTGGTCTCACCACTGCAAATCTAAGCTCTACCCTGTGGAGGGCACAACTGAAAAAAAATTCTTGAGAGAACAGAAGGAATCGCAAATAAATTACGATCACATGAGAGCCAAAGGAAATAAATTTTCCCTATCATAAAGAATTGGGGCCTTTCAGCGTATTGATTGGTTTTTTGGTCATTTCTTCGAACTTTGTTGTATTGCAAAAGAGAAAATCACTGTGTCGAAGCCTGCAGAACCCGAAGAGATGAAAATACGTAAATCCGCGTTTTGTGCCTTGTCCATCACGGACTATTAAGAACATTAAGAAGCTGTTAGTTTTTCGGGGATGTTATTATTCACGCTCTTAACAGAATCAATGCGCTCAACTTCAGAGGTGCGTCTGTCAAGGAAAACGAAACCATTTTTACGGGAGATGAGTGTGAATAAGAGCGTGCTGAAGGATAACGTTGAGCGGCGTGTTCTCGAGCTCCATTTTACTTAATCCTTTTTTTTTGGGGGGGGGGGGGGGGGGGATTTTGCGCTTACTAACTCCCCACCTGTACGATTCCCGCTTGAATCATTTTGGGCTAGAGTACCGCTGTGGTATTACCGGCTTTGCTAGATTCGGGGCAACTAAAAAAAATAGGGCGAAATTAATGAATGGAAAATATAAGAGCGAAGAGAATGAGTCAGAGCAGTGTTCTCCATGGAAATTGGGCTCGTTGGCATTTGGCACGCAGAGGGGCGGTGCATGCGTTTTCCCGAAGTACTTCCTTTTGCTGTTATTGCTGCTACGTGAAAGCCTCAATACGTTCGATGATGTCCGTGCGTGGGGCCTTTTACGTGGCTAGGCTTTATGCCTGCTAGCTTTGATTTAGTGTTTGAGGACTATTTTATGAGAAGCATACTACTTTAGCTACCACTTCAGCCCTTCACCGTGGTTATGCGCCTCCAAATCACGTGATACATGACGTAACACCACGTGACACGATGACGTCACTACAGTGGAGAAACGGGGGCCCACCTCGCGCCGTCGCTGTGGTTGTGCGCCTCCAAATCACGTGATACATGACGTAACACCACGTGACACGATGACGTCACTACAGTGGAGAAACGGGGGCCCACCTCGTGCCGTCGCTGTGGTTCTGCGCCTCCAAATCACGTGACACGATGATGCCACACCACGTGAGACGATGACGTCACGGCAGTGGAGAAACGGGGGCCCACCTCGCGCCGTCGCTGTGGTTGTGCGCCTCCAAATCACGTGATACTTGACGTCACACCACGTGACACGATGACGTCACCACAGTGGAGAAACGGGGGCCCACCTCGCGCCGTCGCTGTGGTTGTGCGCCTCCAAATCACGTGATACATGACGTCACACCACGTGACACGATGACGTCATGACAATGGAGAAACGGGGGCCCACCTCGCGCCGTCGCTGTGGTTGTGCGCCTCCAAATCACGTGATACATGACGTCACACCACGTGACACGATGACGTCATGACAATGGAGAAACGGGGGCCCACCTCGCGCCGTCGCTGTGGTTGTGCGCCTCCAAATTACGCGACACGATGATGCTTCGCATTCTCCAGGCTTAACCAAATTAAGCCTCATCCATTTTTTCTCTTCAAACTGAATATGGATTTTTTTATTTCTGAGGCTGCACACAACCCACCCCATTTCTCTGTAGAGAGTCGCAGGCATGGCAGTCGTTTTGTTTACTTTACAAATAGCTTTATCCTTCGTTCGGTCGTTCTTTTGCCGGCTTTAATCGAATTTGTAACTTTCCTCAATGATATGTTGCACTGGTTCACTTAGTAACTTTGTTTTCTTTTCGCTATCTGAAAAAGAGCTCTCCCTTGTATGCTAGTGTATGAGCAAGCGTTCGAACTCTCTTCTTTTTTTTTATTCCGCTTCTTTAATTGGCTAGCCTTCTGCGTTTGAAACATTAGATTATTTAAGTCTTTCTTATTTTCAGATGTCTTATTCATTGTTTTTTCGTTTTTCCTTTATTTCTTCAAGAACATCCAGTTTGAAGCTAGGGTTTCTTCAAGATTATTTTCACTGTCATTCAGTTCGAATGCGTCTTTCGTACTAAACCCTGAGGCATATGCCCGGCAACCTTTCTCCCTTTCGGACCCTTTTAATAAATCTTTGCCTTCCCCTTCTGCTTTGCGGCATACGAACTTAGTGCGAGTTCTGAGTGAATGATTTAACAATAGAGCAAAAGGAACACGGGGAACAGAAATGAAACGACGCAGGCAAGCTGTTTTCTGCGCCGTTTTCTTTCCGTCAATTGTGTTCCTTGTGCGCTATTGTTACATCATTAACTTTATTTAACTTGCCCAACTTAAGGCTTTGCTTAGTTCTCAGTGACACTGTGGTTGTTATTATCACGCTTATTACATTTTTTTTCTGATATATGATCAGGTGTCCCTTTACACTAATTTCTGTTACTTGTGTGAGAGATGACAGGGAAGTAATACGGTTGTATGCTGGCTGCAAACGCTTGCGCGAACATGGCAGCCGCGACGCAAGTTTTTTTTTAACCTTTTTTTTGCGTCAGTATTAGCCAACTTTCCTCTATCTCTACACTGCAGCGCTAGTTACGCTATTAGCGATAGTAATCTGTTCGTGGTGTGGACGAATGGACAAAAACTTCCAGACAAAGACCGGTTCGAATGTAGCTCTTGAATGCATTCCTGAATAAACCCAGGGAATGGCAAAGTTACTACGGCATTCTGCTTTTTTTGCTCATATAGTACGATGTTTCTAGCTTAACTGTTCTCGGCATCAAATGTTTTGAAGCTCTGAGCCTGGCGCTTCACATCAGGTCTATTCATAAGGTGTGGAATGAAATTTTCAGATACTCTGTATATGAACACAAGAATTACCCATTTTTTTTCTAATTTCTTTGATGTATGCATTCGGAGTTGAAAGGCATACTAAGTTTGATTCCAATCGTTTAGTCCGCATTATCTACGGTTATCTTAATTTGTACTCGCCGAAGCAAACCTAATTTAGTAGGCCTTTATTGAACCAGACTGTAATAGACAGGTATGTACCTCCGAATGAAATTGTATGTTCAGGGGCGTTTCCTCCCATGAGAACAGTGCCACTAGACTTACACCACGGGTATGCCAGCGAAATCCTGACACCCTGCCCTCACGACATATTTGCTACCCCTTCCAATGCGTTCATTTTCTTATTATTGTAAGCTTGTGTTACCAGCGAGAATTATGCTGCTTGATTGCGCCCCAGGGCGTATGGAAGCAGTTAAATAATACTCTCCCGTATTACTCTCGTAATACTCTTTAGTAATAATACTCTCCCGCATACTCTCCGTACGAAGCTCTCTGTTTCCAGTTCTATGGCTGAATTCGCACCAGCGACAAACGGTTAGATAAAGCGTAGGTACTTTGAAATTTCGCACCTGATGACTTTGCGCACTAAGAACTCACCTCGCAACTTACAGTACATGGTGCCGCTTTCTACGCCCGCCGCCTTCTTTCGTCGCGCTAAGACTTCAAGAAGACAAGGCATACTTGTAGTATTTGCATTCTAGCATGCTTTAATCACAGGGTTCGATACGGTATATAACTAAGAGGAGAGCCGCCGGCGCATTTTGTTTCCCTGCTGAAGGAGTGGACTCAACGATATAACGCAAACACATACAAGTGTCCGTACACCGAATTACGCTTGCGTCGCGGGCATTTGGCTCTGGTGATTAAAGTATGTGGGTTTCTACGTGGACACAGGCCACCACCCACCGCGGGTTCGAGCTTCGCGCGAGCCAAGGGCCCCGATCAGCCGTCACCACACACACACTGGGACACCGATGCGGCGCACTCAACCTCCGCAGGGAGGAGAGCGATTCGCCACAAAGAAATAGGCCTCCAAGTTCACAAAGGAGACGTTTATTCACGTCGTCCTTCAGCAGATACACACACACTCAATCGTCACCCCGTCCCGGGGCGCACGAGAAGCAAGGCTCCGCTGCGCGCACGAAGCGACTCGAGTAATGCGCACCGCTAGCACGCCGCTGCAGGAGAATGTCCCCGCGGCCGTGCTGTGATCTCTCTCTCGTGTCGACCGTTGGGCCGGTTGCGAGAGAGAGTGGGCAATCAACGCAAGGTACGCCTGTCGGAGGTCGCTGGACCCCGCTGGACAGGCTCGAGCCGCTGCAGGTCAGAGGACACGTGCGGGCGAGCTCGAGTAAGCACTGGTCCGAGCGGCAAAGGCCGGCAGGGACAAACAGTAACGTACGCACCTTTCGCTGTCTCGGAGGGATCTCTCTCTCTGGGCCCCGCTCGGACGGTCGCGCGGCGCGCGGCCGCCCAAAGCGGGGTCCCGAATTCCCGCCAAAAGGCGCCAATGGCAAAGGCCCTTGGGGAGCCGGGGCGGAGCTGTGGCTAAATGACAGTGATTAGTCACCCAGCCGCCTCTCCACCGCCTGAGGCGGGAGCAAGGGAAAGAGGAGAAACAACGCGGGAGGCCGGCTAGCCGCGCAAAGGCGACGGCAGAAAGCCAGGATTCCCACATCCCCCTCTCCTTAAATGCCCTCCTACCCATCGGCAAAGCACGCGGCCAAAATAAAGAAATCAATACACAAAAAAAAATAAGCTACACTTCAGTTCCAAAATAAAGAAAGGAATACACAAAACAAAACTAGCTACCCTTCAGTTCCAGCCAGAACAACGTAAGAAAACAAAGGAAAAACAAGGCAAACAAACAAACACTTGCCTACGCTTCAAGAACACTAAACAGCTTGCAGATTATATACACGGTACACAAGATGTGAATTCCACTGTACAACTATGTTACAGGTGGATGCCAGCCTCAAAGTTCGGTGGCGCGGCCCAGTGGGCCTGTCGGCGACTCACCGCTCGCAGACTTCAAGTTGAACAGGTTGGGAGGGCCGACGACTGATGGCGGTCTTCTTTCCGTTGATGTAGGGTGCGTTGATGACGACGGGGCCGCGGCAGAGCACTGACCTCGCGCCCTTGGACACGACATCACGTTCGGGCACAAGAAAGTTAGTGCACCCCTTTCACGCCGGCTGAAACGGGCGAGGACGTTCGGCGGCATCCAGATGTGTAACCTTGTCCACCGCGAGGGGTCCTTCTCATCCTCGCGCTCACGCAGAAGGACACAACGGCACAACTCACAGGCGTCGCCTTGGCTCATGGTTACGCGCGCACACAGTCACAGCCACAACCACGCATACACCGGCAAGTGCGCGGACGCTGGTCGGCGACAACGATCCCCTCATCAGAAGCGTCCAGAGGCGCCGCGGCGAGGGTCAAAGGGTGCACTTTCCGCCCCCCCCATCGCCCCAAACGCCCCGCCAACTTCCCCTCCATGCGGGCCGCACAAAACTCGCACCGCGACACACGGCTCCTTAACGAGCCAACCACCCACAGTCGGGCCGGAAATGAGAAAAGGCGCGCTGTACAAACGACACCCAATCTATTCCTTCTAGCAGATAAGAGCAAACACGAGCGGGCTGAAGTTTGCCTATGTACACCTGGGTACGTTAGAACAAAAACAGACGAGCAAGCGGGGAAACGAAAGTGGCTAGAAACTGACTCAAACAAACAAATAAATAAATAGATAAACACGCAAGGCTGGAACTGACCATGCTGCAAAAACAACAACAACAAAAAAAAAATAACACACCGTGCTTCACCTGGGTAGGGCCTGGCGAGAAAGCTCGCCAGCTAGCTGAGGCTGCGTGCCTTCGGTTGCGGAAAAGTCCGCCGTCCGGCATCAATCACACAGGTGACCGTCGCCTGAGATTGTACCGGTGCTCCGTACGCTTGCGTTCCGCAGCACCAGTTGTGCCTTTACACTTGCCTTTGATACCAATGGGTACCGGCGCAAGCTCGTCAGACCGTGACGCGTAGGCCTTCAGGTCTGCGATGTGGGCACGGCTGGTTTTCCCCGTAAGGGGATCCTCCAGCAGGTACGCGAGTGGCGACCAGACTCTGACCACTCGGTACGGACCAAGCCACTTAGGAGCGAGCGAGGCTGAGAACCCCTTGCTCGCATCGCTAAGCACGTGGTTGCGCTTCAGGACAATATCACCCACCTGAAAAGTCAGGCGGCGGTGCTTGCGGTCATATTGAGCCTTCTGTTGGGCTCTGGCTGCCGCCAAACTCTGCCTTGCTCTGTTGAGAGCCCGACCAAGCCGGTCCCGAAGCGTCGACGCATAAGCAGAGCAGTCTGCCCGCGTCTGCTCATCCCCGAGCTGGCTCTGCACGACGTTTGACATCGGATTCGCCAGCTCCCTCCCGAAATTGAGGAAGGCGGGAGAGAAACCAGTTGAGCGATTCTCAGCTGTTCGGATGGCGAACGCAAACTCGCTCAAATGGTCTGCCCAATCCTTTTGACACTCGGCAAAGGCCGCCAGCATTTGCTTGAGCGTTCGGTTGATTCGCTCGGTCAAATTGGACTGGGGGTGGTAGGGTGAAGTGGTGTAGTGCTCGATTCCGAGGGAACGGCACGTGTTACCGAACACCCGAGCGGTGAAATAGGACGCATTGTCCGTGATCAGTCTTTCCGGAAAGCCGAACCGACAGAACACATCCTGGAGTTTATCCAGCACCGCTCGTGCTGACACTTTCCGAAGGGGGTACAACTCAACCCATTTGGAAAAGTGGTCAGCGACTACCATCAGGTAAATGAACCCCTGCTTGCTCCTGGGGAAAGGCCCCATCAAATCGCAGGTGGCCATCTGCCACGGACGCACACTGTCAATTGGTTTCTTCATTCCAGGCGGCTTGCCGCCCCGTGACTTCACCGCTTGACAGACATGGCAGGAACGGCAATAGCGGAAAATGTCACGCTTCATGCCGGGCCACGTCACCGATTGACTCAGTTTTGCAAAAACTTTGGAGCCACTCAGATGACCGGCCAGTGGTTCGTCATGAGAGAATCGCAAAAGTGCGCCTCTTAGACTTTTGGGGATAACCACCTTGAACGGGTCGATGGACTCGTCATCGGTGGCTATGTACTTCAGCACGAGCCCGTCATGGTCCAGCAAATATGAATCCCCGGGGTTCGCCGCGACACACGCTGGCTTCTGCCCCCCTGCGCCCGCTACAATACCAGTAGCGTCACGGCGCTCCGTCTCCCTGAGACCGTCGCTCACCTCGCGACAAAAGGGGTCATTTTGCTAGGCTTTCAGTAGCTCTTTACGGCTGAAAACGATTCCAGTCATCCCAGAGGGGAGCATGGTCTCGTCCCCACTCAGGTTTGCAGCCAAAATTTCCGTTCGCGTCGGCAACTCCGAGGCGCTCACGAAGAGCTTTGCCTCTCGTCCGCTTTGCGAAGCGCTGCTTGCCTGGTTAGCGGAATGGGTTAACCCGTTTGCGGGCTCCCCCTCCTTGCCGCCCGGCGGCTCGTCCGCTGTTTCGCCCCCTCCGCCTACAGGCGTCAAGGCGCCGCTGGCGAGTGGGGCACGGGATAGCGCGTCAGCTACCACGTTTGTGCTCCCCTTTCGATACTGCACGGAAAAGTCGTAATGCCGTATCAGGAGAGCCCAGCGCGCCAGCCGACCCGCAGGCTCGCGGAGCCGCATCAGCCAACTGAGCGCACTGCACCCCTGCCTCAGTGGAGGCTTGGGCGGGCTGCACGAACGAGGGAGGCAAGGCTCCTAGTTCGATGAGCGGCGCGGTTTTGCACAGGGAACCGGCCAGCGCCTCGCCGTTCCCAGAGCAGAATTGACTGCTCGCGGGGCACGGCTGCTGCTGTTCGAAACTGCCGGTTGCGGCAGCGTGACACGAACTGCTTTCGCACTGGGCGGAAAGCGTGCACAGCTGAGGCATGTGACCAGCGGATGCACCGCAGGGTGCTTCCGATACAGCTCCAATGGGAGCCACGTGGTCAACATTTTGGGTTGTGTCACCGTAAACCCCAATGGGGGCCGCGGCCAACCACGGTGTCTAGCTATTCGAAGGAACAGCAGCCAGCGGATCAAACGACGCTACAACTCCGCAGGGAGCCGACATGTAGCTGCCGAGTGCCGCGCTGGGGGTGGTAGACACGGTGCGCAAGCGTGATCGTCAAGGCGACCTGCTCGGCTAATGTGCCATCAAAGGTGTAAGCGCCAATGACTTAGCACGTTGGGCGCCAGTTGTGGGTTTCTACGTGGACACAGGCCACCACCCACCGCGGGTTCGAGCTTCGCGCGAGCCAAGGGCCCCGATCAGCCGTCACCACACACACACTGGGACACCGATGCGGCGCACTCAACCTCCGCAGGGAGGAGAGCGATTCGCCACAAAGAAATAGGCCTCCAAGTTCACAAAGGAGACGTTTATTCACGTCGTCCTTCAGCAGATACACACACACTCAATCGTCACCCCGTCCCGGGGCGCACGAGGAGCAAGGCTCCGCTGCGCGCACGAAGCGACTCGAGTAATGCGCACCGCTAGCACGCCGCTGCAGGAGAATGTCCCCGCGGCCGTGCTGTGATCTCTCTCTCGTGTCGACCGTTGGGCCGGTTGCGAGAGAGAGTGGGCAATCAACGCAAGGTACGCCTGTCGGAGGTCGCTGGACCCCGCTGGACAGGCTCGAGCCGCTGCAGGTCAGAGGACACGTGCGGGCGAGCTCGAGTAAGCACTGGTCCGAGCGGCAAAGGCCGGCAGGGACAAACAGTAACGTACGCACCTTTCGCTGTCTCGGAGGGATCTCTCTCTCTGGGCCCCGCTCGGACGGTCGCGCGGCGCGCGGCCGCCCAAAGCGGGGTCCCGAATTCCCGCCAAAAGGCGCCAATGGCAAAGGCCCTTGGGGAGCCGGGGCGGAGCTGTGGCTAAATGACAGTGATTAGTCACCCAGCCGCCTCTCCACCGCCTGAGGCGGGAGCAAGGGAAAGAGGAGAAACAACGCGGGAGGCCGGCTAGCCGCGCAAAGGCGACGGCAGAAAGCCAGGATTCCCACAAGTACTTTGATCCTTCCTACTGCGGCTGTTGCCGAGGACACGAGAACCCCTCCAGGCCTCAAAAAGAAGAAAAGAAAACGAAGTTCTCCCGCATGCTTTTTTTTTTGCCTTTACTATGTACAGGTGAATAGCAACCTTTACCTCACGATTCTTGGCCGATCCCCCAGTGTGGGTATGTGCCATTCTGTCAAAGGCTAAAACAACAATAACCCGCGGTGTGGTTTAGGATCAAAGGATTGAACGTCCCAAAGCGACTGAGGCTGTTATGAATGCCGTTCTGGAGGGCTTCGGATCAATTTCAGCACCGGGATCCTTTAACGAGCAATGACAGTACATACACCTCTAGCATTTCGCCGCCATCGAAATGAGACTGCCTCAGCCGGGATCGAACCGGTGTCTTTCGGGTCAGCAGCCAAGCACCATAACTACCGAGCAACACCAGCGGTGTGAGATAAATATCTGGAGCGTCCTCTGCCTGCCTGTAAAAGAATCGACAAACCCTGACACCGCCCATTTCCCAAATTCTTGTCTAAACTGCTAATCCTGCTAAGCCCATTGAATCTGCTCTTCTGAGCAAGCCTCCTCGAGAGCTGTGTGGAAGTATGTAGGGAACGGTAATCTTCTAATTAATGGCAGCCTGGATTAGGGACTCCAGACAGGCTCTGCTAATAAGTTGTCCTGGTCTGAGGCGCTTCCGCTGATGACACCGCCTGAACACTCTCCGCCAGCCCAGTGTGAAGTGTTTTTCTTTGCTTGGCATACTCCACATGCTGTCCGTAGGTAACACCTGGGAGCTGTGTTTAGTTAATGCTTGTCTGTTTTTTTTTCTTTTTTCAAAGAATGGCTTCTTTCGAGACATCGTCTTTTTATTGCGCCTTCCTTCCGATCTGACTTTTACTTTTCTATCTCCTTTTCTTGCCCTTTTGTTAATGTTGTAAGTGAACAATGGTAATATAAGCGGCTGTATTAACTGTGCATGGCTTTTTATCGGCTTGTTCAGAATGCCAGCACAGTGAGTGAAAGTGCAAACGAAGCAACAATTAGAACCAACTAAACCCCTCAAGTAATATCCACCTGAGGACAGCTGGTATTGCAGCCATAGTGCTGATGCCCCCGTGTTGAATGTGGATCGCACTCATTTGTGCGCTAAAAGATGTTGGAACAGCATATGTATTAAAAGAAAAAAGAAAGAATTCGTGTATTTTTCGCTTTAAGTCTATCACCATCTCATTTTGTGCCATGCACTCGATATGCGCTCTCAGGCTGTGCACTGCGCGTCAAGAGACACCTGGGACGAGGCATTATTCCTAGTTTTATTGGCCAGCTGTTTTCTCCGACCCTGCTCCTATTATAGCGAGACTATATAACGTTGCATCACACTAAATTTACAATCATAATTTTTTTTGCGTTCGATCTCTAGACAATCACGCAGATCGCATCGACGAGAGTGATCGATTTTATGTAAATACGGTTTTTTTCTCTGTGAGACCTACAAGAGCAAGAATATTCCAAAATAACGCCGAATTATATACTTCTTGCGCCAGCGATCGGGGAAAAGAAAGGCGGAAGCATTCCGGTCCGAGAACCCCCCCCCCCCCCATGTTTCTTCTAGTAACCCCGTTGTAAAACTTGTTATTTTTCTGCCCAATGGATGTGTTTCGCGTATTTGGTGTGGTTTATTTGCCTGAGAACAAAAAGCATAGGCGGCGGCCGCTTTTCTGCCTTAAAGGATACGCTAGTAAACATACTACAACCATGAACCCTGTCAGCTGTCTGCAAAAGATCAGATTTGCACAACCAAACAGAACAACTTTATTGGTTTTAACAGTAGGTACATTGCATTCCACTGGTGTCATTGACTGTTAATTGAAGGACATTGATGTCGTTTAGGGCGCGCCTTTAATCTCGACTTTCATGTTCACTGTTTCGTGCCCCTGCTCTGTCCCATTAATTCAATTCGCTTTCATTTTTTTCACCCACTATTTTTTATTTTCTCTATTCGTGGCTTTCCACAGCCTGAGAATCCTCGAAGCGGACAAATTGCAGGCAGCGTAAAATGGCACCCCGCGATGTTTCTTACATCGCCCTTCCCGTTTACTATCGCTATGCTGAAACTGCTGGAATAAAATTAAGGCACTCGACATGCCCTATGTGTCGATGATATAGCAATGTAGATTCTAGGCGGTTTCCCAGAACAAAAACAACATGCCCTCCAGGAGGCCGCACACTGCGCCATCAAATATTTAAGAAACTGTGGAATCATCGGCTCACCGCACAAATCCACACTGCTCGTACTGAAAGCCAAAACTTCCGGTTCCTGACATATCTTTTGACGAAGCCCCTATCCCTCAAACAGACTCCCTCCGCAAGCTCGGCCTAAACATCTCAAAAGTTGATCGAGACGTGCAAACCAGCAAAGAAATAATTACGGCCGATTTAGCTTACTTGGCCAAATGCTTTAGGTAGGTGCGCTAGCGCTTACTCTCAACTGAAGGGTTTATCACCAACCCAAAGCACTCACGTGTCACCCTAGGCACCGGCAAGTGTTACCTTGCATTCGTCATCCGTGCATTAAAAAATCTAAAGGCTAACCGATGGATCGCTAACAGAAGAAGTTTCTTATTTTGATATGAAAAATGCTTCCATTGTCTCTCTTGTTAGTCGATGTCGGTAACGAAGCAGAACACTTGTTCTGGAATATAACGGATAGCATTCATTTTTTTCTCTTTACGTTGCTGCAGCTTCGACAATGTTCCACCAAACTGCTTTAAGTCTCACCCATATCAAGGCCACTCGCATGTTCCATAAGCCGCGCATTCAGACACCGTCCACTCTGTCTTACATATCTCCTACCGCGTGAGACATGAACGCTGTATACTGCTTCTACCTTGCAATCAACATACGGTGAAATGTGCTTGACACCCCAACCCCCCTTCTTCTGACTCAGTCACGCTGTGACTTCCTTTAAATCAGAGGCCATAACCCCGATACCTTCTTCAGAGCAGAAATCTTGACTCTAACGCCATATATACTTGCAATTTTCCTAATCCCGTGCGACAGACAGTGCACGAATGGCATCACGACACTTCAGCACTTAAACAGACAACTGGTGTTTCCATATTCGAAGCCTTAGGGCCAGCGCCCTATAAATTTTTTCCGAAGGTGCGGGGAATTGAACCCAGGGTTTTCAGACTGAACGAAGTGGAAAAAAATAATAAAAACATGCTTCCGCACATAAGCTTTCGCAAAGCAAGTAAGGAGTCTGCTCAGGCTTTTAACACGACATTTCTTGACTCACATCTTAAATGCAGAGCGTTAAACGTCCGTTGACTATAGTAGGTAGACGTAAGCAATGTAAGCTAAGCAATCTGCTGCATGACACACATTCTTCACATTCTTGCAGTGCAAGAAACAGACGCTATTTTTGCGCAGCTCATATCACAGCATAACTTGTACGCAGTCATGCAGTGGGGACATCAGCGGGTTGTATTCGGTTAATTAAGAGACTGCCGTGGGATCGTGGAGGAAACGGCGTTGAGTTGGACGAGGCGTAGATTTGTGCTATACGACGTGCTGTGCGTTGAAAAAATGGTAAGGGTAATCTATGTACATGTTCCAAGGAAACCGCCCTAACTTCCTTGATTTTGCAGGAATTGTGTGGGTATGTCGAATCCAAGAAACTTCAAATTCTTTTCAGGGATTTAGATTGTGTTCTTAGTGCATACGACAAGTGAAGTTTAGCGCTTGTGCACAGCGAAGGTGCTGTTAAAACGCTCCAAGTATTCTTTCCAAGACGTCGCACACTTTCCAAAGGGAAGAATGAGACGTCAACTTGCACATTTCCAAGTGCGTAGCAACGCTAGACTTGACAGTGATTACGTTTTCGTTGAGCTCGAGGTGATTTGCGATAACTTCGTGGTCGAATCAGTTGCACTTAACGATCACTGCTTTGTGATATTCACCACTTGGAAGGACGTGACACCCTAGTCAAAATTTCCTTGGCATCTGTTGAATCTCAGTGTATTATATGAAGGATGATACGTGTTTTACACAAAGAACGGGATTGGAAAATTCAGAGTAATGAGAAAAGTTGAGGAGAAAGTGGGAGCAGTTTAAAATCAGTGCTAAAATGTGGGCTATCGAAAAGTTCGCAGAAATTAAACACGCTCAATTAGCTGGTCCAAAGAACCTAAGCATATGCTGATAGAATTGATTAAGGAGGAAAATATATCTTTGGGAATATATACTGATCTTATCAGCGGTATTAAAGCACAGCTTTCGGCTATCGATACCACAAGGTTTTAGAGAGCTGCTCGCGCGTTCCTTTTCTTTTCGTTCCTGCTTCTTCGCTGCCGGTATGAAGAAAGTTTGCGTAGAGTCATTTAGAAAAGGTATTTTCCAAGCATGCCTTTCCCGCTTACGTACTTAAGTGGCTACTGGTCGATAAATATTTTCTGATCTGTATATTGGCTACTAGTCATTAACGCATACTAATGTTGATCACAGACTTTTAATGCAAGCTTAAGCGAAACTTTTGCAGTTAGTTATGGATCTTCTGGTGAATGTTATGAATCTTCCCACAAGACGTACGGGATTCGGAGGCAGACCTGCTTCACTAATGTTCACATCCGTCGGAGTATAATAGTGTTTTGAAGCCGATTCTAGGCGATTCACTGTGTTTGAAACCGATTTAGAAAATGCCTTTGACCGTGTCCGCAACGACAATTCGTTTGAGGTCCTGGAACACGCCCGTGTTAAAGAGGTGATATTAAAAGGCGGTAAAGTGGCACATACTACCTGCACCACAAATATGGTTAACGGAGATTTTGCAGACATTATTGCGGTTAGGGCATCTGTGCGTCAAGGCTGCCCATTCTCACCTTTACACTTAGCTCTTTATTTAGAGCCAATTTGTGTGTATGTAATTAATAACAGCACTAATAGTGTTTTTGAACGTGAAACCTATGGAAATGAAATACTGGCTCATGCAGATGTGGGCATTTTTTAGTTTTGTAGCGACCAGAGTAGAATAGAACACGCGATGTCGGTTGTTCGCGGGCTTTTTATGGCAACAAATAACGTTGTTAATGTGGACAAACCTGAGCTCCTTTAGCATGGTAACTCGGTATAAGAACCTAGGTTTCACGCATGAATAATATGGTCACATTTTCCGCCCTAATACCTAGGTGTTCCCCTCGATCAAGATGAAAGACAGTTTTCAGTAAGTGTCGTCGCGTGCACAGAAATAGTCGTGAAGGGGCCTGTATAGTTTGGCGCGAGTGAACATAGGTGTCATATTCTTGTTTTCAAAAGTATGGCATTTGTCGCAGGTCGTTTCAAGCGCCAGACTTGGATTTCAAAAGTTTTGGCGGTCCTAAACCCAAATTTATACGCGGTGCGCACTTACCCCAAACAAAATAATTAAATGACTTTCCTTTGCCCGTTCGCAATCTCGGCAAGCCTCGTCGATGTTCGCTTCCATGATCTTAAGGCTTCGTGCGGTAGGCGCCAGTATTAAAATCCAATCGACGACGGGGAAATAAGCTTCGTTCCGCCTTAGCGCCTTTCCCGCGCAATCTGGGCTCACTTGCACTAATTAAATTCTTTTCCGGGTCATTTCTGCCCAGACAAGAGCCACCGAGAAATCGTTTCTTGTCGCTTCTAATGGTTCCACCGCCGTGCATTTACGAAACGCGTAAAATCTAACGCCGTGAGGTAATGGCATTCCGGAGGGAAAGAATGGCGAACGCACGTAGGAACTGCGCACTGCATGTTTTCGTCGTACGAAGCGCAGAGAACGAAAAACATAATAAAGAAGGCAACAAGATAGCTTGGGCACGTACCTATAAGAAGTTTTCCCTTTTGGCTGCCCCTCCTGGAGACGGAACGAGGAAAACAGAGGTGGACGTGACGACGAAAACTTGGTACCTTTAGTGGAGGAGCCCGTAATAGACTGGGTATTTATGTGTGTTACGGCTGAGTCTGGTGATCCGCGATTACAGTTCGACCCCAAGCTTTCATGTTTTCAGAACTTTTGGCCGGTCTCTCCAAGTCACTTTCAATGTCACTGGTCAATACTAGCAGGCAACACGATTGAAAAACTAAAAAACAAGGTCTAAAGCAGACTATGAAATGGAGAATAGGTAGCGTGGTGGCCGCTGTGAAGATTATGAAAAAAAAATAGAAGGTGTGCAATAATGTAACAACTTTTCTAGAAGGAAAACATGAAACCATTTTAAAGACACGAATCGTTATACTGACGTGTTTTGATCTCGAGGCAGTAGCGAGGTTTTCAGCCACACTACCACAAGTGTTTGCGAAAAAAAAAAATCCGAAAAAAAAATAGCAAACATCCTCCTGGGAAACCTTCACGAAACAATAAGCACTATTTAATGGCTCACACTATTGGGCAATCAAAGAATATATCACGTATTTTTGTAGAAAAAATTATCGTTCACCACATCATGCGATATGTAAACAGACGCTACGTTCCGGGCTTAAAAAAGGAAACTTTCGTCCCAAATAATCTTTCGGACACTCGTGGCGGGTGGCTTTTCTGGCCTTTAGGAGCTTTCGCCCCTCTGGACAATGCACCACGGTGAAATCGCCTTTATCGCTGAAGATCGAAAATGCTCACATCATGATAAAAACATTAGAAATTCGAAATACTACGAGAATGGTAACAACAGAAAGCAAGCAAAATTTAGAACCAAAACGTATGATTTTGGATCTGTAATTTATTTCTTTTTTCATGACCAAAACTAAGCCGACCAGACACATGAACCTGGAACTTTGTCATGAACATTGTTCGTACAATGCCAACTTTTCAGAGCATCTCTATTCTAATGACAGAAGGCTTATGTGCTACTGTCTCCAAACTCGCCCTGAGTGGAGTGAGCTGCTTGTGTGGGCGCTGGTGCGTATGTGTGTGGTAGATGCTGTAAGGCTATGAGCCAGCACCTGTTCAGTCTTACCTTGCGGGTGTTTCCCTCAAAAGAAGAAATCGTGAGTTTCTATAACAAGGAGACTATCCTAATGAGGCATTTTTCAAAACGGGACACCAGAAGCAATAAAATTAAATTTGTCCTCAACCAATAAATATAAAAAATAGGTCCTGGCGAGCTAACACCAACTGGACTAAAATTAAAACGGCAGGCTTTAGGCTGAGGCATAATTTCATAGTATTTTGCTTCTTGCGTGTCACCCCCTGACCTGGCATTTGCTCTGGCAACTAACAACTAATTTTTCCGGCCTTCAAAGGTAAGCACAATAACCTCTAAGGCTAATACGCCCAAATAGAAGTACTTGCTCAAACTGTCAAGCTATGAGGACTCCCAGGGATATATGAATGTAGAGAATGACCTTCTGCATATATGGGAATTAACACGTCTCGCTATCGTGTTAAGACGGAGCTTGATTGTCCCTTCCAATTTTTTTAATGTGCGTTGTTTACTGATAGTATGTGGTCGAAGAAATTTGTTTATTAGTGTTAAAAGTAATGGTTTCATAGCAATAAAGGTCTGATTGGAGCACTTCTTTCGCTTGTATGCGTTGACTTCACCGTATCTACCCCAGAACACACCAAATACTGAAAACGTGAGGTGTTGCTTGACCCATATTATTAAGAAAAGACGCAAAACCGCTTTTCCCAAGCAATAAAAGCATAAGGTTTAAGTAACGTCTGTACATAATCGCGGAATCATGTGCGCTGTAAGAAACACCAACTGCTTAAAGCGTACTTTCAACCCATAGTGCCATGAGAACTGAAGAAGCGTTTCATGATGTCAGCGAAAATACTTCGCATGGGACAGGCCGTAACTTCCGCAAAGAGTTCAGACAACTTTAGGCGGACGCGAAATCAAATAACATTCACGCGCGCAATACTTGTGCGAGCAGTGAAGTGTGTACTTCTATTCCGAGTGGCATTCTTAAGTGAAATCCATTTCATTCTTCAGTTGCCTAAAACAAAGCAAAAACAAACCTGATGAAACCTAGTGCAAGTAGCAAGTGTTTGTGAGGGAATTGAATAGAAAACAAACACAGCTGCCAGTGAGCAGCAACCATCCAAAACGGAACTGTAAATACGGAAACAACCAAAGCGACGCAACAAGCAGAGCCCAAAACGAATAAAATTCGCGAATCGGAGGACGATTTTTTTCTTTTCTCTGAACTGAAAGACAGAGTGTTCTGTCTTAACAACCCTGCTTTTCTGTTTCATGAAAGCCGTGTTTCATAATCAAGTTCTTTCTGGCATTCCCAATTTGGGGGCTCAGTGCACAGAAAATGGCTTAGCCAAACCGATGGAACTGTGCCACTGCAAGGATAGCTCTAAAATGCGATCACAAACTCACGCCAACACGCGCTGAAAACCTCTCTTATTAACTCACTTCCACACTTACTGTTGCGCTCATTTACTTACACGCAAACCTTGTCGCACACACTGTCCCTTAAAAACTGATTCCTTTGGTACTTCATTACACAAAACGTCTCACACTTGCACACATACTCAATCAATAACTAACTAAACTTCCCAGATACCAGAGCAGTAATTCACTCCCTCCCTTACATACACCCGTTCTCATTCACATACTCCTTCATCTTCTCCTTCAGTCATTCCCTCATGCGCTCACTCACAGGCTCAGACTCAGGCTGTCTGTCTATTGCAGTAATGCAGCATGATTATGCACTAAAATAAGCAGCACAAATGGCAGCACAAATTGCAACCTGCTGTTGGAATGTAGCTCGTCAACGGTCTACTCAGTGCGATAGTGCTCGGGAAATTATTAACTATGTTTTAAAGTAGGGTTAGGTGTTCCCAGCCGCTGAGAGCAGCAGGAACAGCCGGCGAAGTGCAGCTATACATAGCAAGAAAATTGAGAACAATAATCCACCACTTTGGGCCAACAACCGGCCACCGCTGTACCAAGGAGGAGCCCAGGTTAAAGCATGAGGAGCGCACACTTTTTTACAGTGAAAAAACTTTGCCCATTCGCAGCAGCATGCATTCCACCAGCGCGCAATATGCGGAATATCGTCTCCGACTGAGCAAGTGCTGCTGAGCACCTAAGCTCGCGAGATTCTAGAGGTGGTCCGCTGCGGTGAAAATTTCCCAGACTGAATCTGGGGGAAAAGGAACGTCCCTAGCGCAGTACCTATAACACAGCCCTAAAAAACTTAGCTTGCGCCTAGATTGTTCGATGTATGCTTTCCGTGCGGCGTCGTGTTCGTCTCTAGGTTTTTAAGAGACGCTTTGAATGTACCGCTGACACGTCTATGATGTAGGATTTACCAGATATTCCAGATTTCTCCACTTCTGTGGGCGTTAGAACCAGTTTTAATTTACATCAGGCGGTCTGCATAGAGGGCAGACACTAGGCGTAGGTAGTTTCCAACTAAACTGCAATGAAGGGGACATCGATAAAGCTTGGTTTTAAGGATCATCTTATTCATAAGTAACTGCCTCTCCTACATTTCTTTTAGGCCTCACCTTCCGTGATATGCATAACTGTTCGCTTTCGGGGGAAAAATGACTGCTCACCTTTCTCGAAGTGCGGCCTGCTTACGCGCATAGTTGGAGTGTATTGTCCAGGCACAAGAAACTCTAAGGTTTGTTTAGGCGACTGGTGGGAAGATTAACCACGCTCGTATTACATTGTAACTTCATGCCAGAAAATTTAGACGGCGTCCTTCTAGCTAACATTTCATTCTTTCATTCTAGCTAACATCACGGGCACCGTTAGGGCTAGTTTCTTGTCGACTGAATATGGTAGTGTAGCTTAATTGGAAGGTGTGCCATGATTACGACAATGTAATGCGATATGCAAGGATCCCTGGTGCGAAACTACGATGTGTCCATTTCGGCCGCAAGAAAAGGCTTTTGGAGGCTATTGTTAGGTCGTTAGATCGCCAGCCTTCGGACCAAACTCGCAAAGCGGGAGAGTTGAGGGCGCTTAGAGCACCATTTCGGATTCTGACGACAAGAAAACTGCAATGCGCGGTGGAGGATGCGCGAGGCCGCAACCACGAGCAAAAAGCGGAGAAATGGCCGTAACGAGCGCACTGTCTGCGCGACGATGAAAAACAGTCTAATGAGCTGTGCACCAACTATGTCAGCCGCCGTAAACATGCCGAGAGCATTATCTCGCACCCAATGACTATCGCTTTGTGGTGCCGGCGGCACTTCAAGCCACGCTTTCCGTCATTCGAATTATGTCTGTGGACGCCCTTGCGTGAGAGAAATATGTCTGCTTGGTTACAACGTGTCGTGGTAGCTGAGGGTTTGGGGTGTAACTATTTTATGAAATGCCTCTTAATTACACGCCGATTAACTACACTATTAAATAAGGTAAAAATTGTTTTGGAAAATAACTTAGATCAATGGATAGAGGATTCCGCAATCGCAGACTGTAAGTTGCCATTGAAGATGAGAGGTGAGATTTTTACAAATTTAGATAAGGTGTGCCACAGGGGTCAGTGCTTGGCCCTCTCTTGTTTCTGATATACATCAATGACTTGATTCAGGATTCACCAGAAAGTGTAGGGCCATTACGAGGGTGGTCCCAAAATTAAGGTCTCCTGATCTTTTATAAAATGAAAGAAATGTTTATTTTAAGCAATGTACAAATCACTTTAAGAGCAGACCATTCTTCTACTTGTCCACATAATCGCCGTTGCGGTCTATGCATTTTTGCAGATGTTCGGACAGTTTTGTATGCCCCTGTCATACCAGCTTGCCGCCATAAAATAGTTCGCATGGTAATTACGAGTACTTACTAGCCTGAGCCCTTGAACTATGTGTATACCTTGCAAGGTGGCCCGCTTTCCAGTGCGCCTGATTACAAGTATCGCGGCGTGACCACCACCTCAAACCATAGCTGGACAAAACAAGCTAACATTGTCGCTAAGGAAAACAAAAGATTAGGTTACATCAGACGCGTCCTAAAAGAGGCTCCTGCGGACAGAAAACTGACAGCGTACAAGATGCTTGTACGGCCTGTACTCTAGTACCTATGCGAAATATGGAACCCATACCACAAAAAAACTGTCTCTAAGCTTTAGCAGGTAATAAGACGAGTGTTACGCTTCATTTTCTGTCGATACCGACGCTGGATTAACAAAGCAAAGACACGTGTGACTCGCAATAGACATAGTGAACATGTCCAGTTAAAAAGAATTTTAAAAGAATATTTTGAATATTCCTCTTTTGCTGTCTAAGTATCGGGCTGGAATATGCTTCCAAACCATGTTGCGGCCGCACAATCCCGAGAGAAGGTTGTTGCCCTTCTTTGTAAATATTTAAAGCAGTCATGCATGTTTTATTGCAAATTTATTGATTGTATTTTATCAACTCTATTTTATTGATTATATTGACTGCTCTGCCTGTTTCTTTGTACCGGCTGGCGTTTACCCAAATTCGATGATTTTCCCACTCTTGTCTTGGTCGTAATTGGGCCAATATTATATACTAAATGAATAAATAAAATTGATATATGCGATCTTTAAAAGAGGGAAAAAATTTGTAGCTGCCCCAAGAAAGCTTTCTTACTAAAGCTTAACTGATTACCAAAAAACGAGGATGTCTTGTCTGAACGTTTAAAACACAATTGTGTGCGAATCAAACGCTACCACAGAAAGCCAGTAATGGGCGGTACCTGTCATAACAGCACACCGCCTTTGTTTATGGAGGAAAAAGAAATGAATGGAAGCTTATAGGCACCTCCTAACAGAATTTTTTCCCGGATGTTACGTATGTTTTTTCTTAAAGGGACACTGAGGAGAAAATGAAGTTGGCTTGTATCGACAGAATACCAGCTCCTGATTACAAAAACGCCACTCATACTGACAACAAAGCTCTTGTAACGTAGAAAAGAGCAAGAACCAAAATACAGGTATCGCCGCCACAGGCCAAACTCGCAAGTACAAGCGTGATGACGTCATAGGACAAAGCAGTGTTGCTAGAACCAATGGCTCTAGCAACTCTGCCGCCGCGGTGGCTCAGTGGCTATGGTGCTCGGCTGCTGACCCGAAAGACGCGGGTTCGATCCCGGCCGCGGCGGCTGGAATTTCTTTGGAGGAGAAATTCTAGAGGCCCGTGTACTGTGCGATGTCAGTGCACGTTAAAGAACCCCAGGTGGTCGAAATTTCCGGAGCCCTTCACTACGGCGTCTCTCATAGCCTCAGTCGCTTTGGGACGTTAAACCCCATAAACTAAACTAAACTCTAGCAACTCTAGGACCCGGGAAGCCACAAATCCTTGAGGCGCAGCCAATGCATGCGCAAATCTCCTTGACGTCGCCAGATGGCGCCACGTGCCCGGCAGCTACGCGCGCTCCTGAATCATCGGGACCAATCAGCGCCTGTTTTCCGGTGGTAGGCGGGCTCCCGGTATTCCGCTAGCGGTAACAAGGTACACGGTATGCTAAAGGTGTCTATTTGCGAGAACTTCGTTGACGACTTCGAGAACGAGATCCATCGTAACGCTGGCAAAACGCCAGTGCAAACGTAATCGAAGCGACTGTAGCGACGGCCGCAATAGCCGATAGATGCCTTCAACGTGCGGCCGGCGGTAGCTTTCTTTTCGGCTGCTGCTAGGCCGCACTGCTGGCCGCCAAAAATCACGGAGTCTGCGGTACGTCATGCGCACGTCATGTTTCACGTCACTTAGTCCTGTGTCGTCATAGGAGAATCCCAAGTTTGAATCAGAGCGGCGGGAAAAACTTTTTCTACTTCGAATCCAAATTTCTTAGCAATAAATGCATCTTTCGCTGCCGGCCAAGCGGCAACAAAGCCATGACATGCCAAACTATCGGATTTTACTATAAAAAAAATATTAATAGTGCTCTCCTCAGTGTCCCTTTAAAATGATATACCACTTTCACAGTGCGTCCTTTACCTGGTTATAACTCAAATAGTTCTTTTCCCATACCGTTGTTCTCTATTCTCTGTTCTCATAGGCTTTCCGCACACATGCTTCTTTTTATTAGGCACGTGCAGCGTTAAACTGGTGCTTTAACGCCGGACGAGGGGCCGTTGGCGCTGCGCAAGTTGACTTGTGATGTTGAAGCTGTGCGTTTTATTTTTATTTTCCTTCTTTCCTGCCTGGCATCAGAATAATGACGCTTCTTCCAAGTTGTAGTCGTTGCGTGGTGATGCACTGCTGAGTGCGCTTTTTCCTTTTATTTCGAGGACATTGGTCGTAACGAAGAGATAGGTTTCGCAGTCCTCGGGAAGCGATAAAATATCGCAGCCGTCGGGTCTTGCACAACGGGAGTTGTAACATGTCTGTCGCGAGATCCGGACTTTGTTAGCATTTCCTGAGCCGTTCTTTTAAAGGTGCTACTTTCTTTGTTAGCCGATAAAGTGGTCCACCCTTTTCGTAGCGTTTATTTCTGCAGAAAGGCAGAGATATGGCCAGACAACGAAAAAAAAAATGGCGCCACCTCGTTCAGTTTTGATTTCGTACAGTCGCAGTTGATGTTCCGTGTGTGAAACAGAGATCCTTTTGCTAGCGATCTCAGAAAACCTTCCGTTATGCTGTTTAAGATTCGTAACTAAACCACAGCAGGCACAAAATCAGCACATTGGGAAACAGTAAGCTGGGGCGCTATGCCGGAAGGCCCGAGTTTGGCGCTCGCCCGAGTTTCATCCGAGTTTGCGATGACGGCAGTCAGTGAACGAAGATAGCGCGGAACGTGCGCAGGCAGCGGACAATAAAATGTAGAGATAAAGCCACGTAAATGCGATACAAGCGCACCCTGCGCGCCTGTTTCACACTTCAAACACAATACACTGCGCAATACCAGGCCGCAGCGCTACCTGAAGTTATCAGCGACATATCAGCAATCGCGAAATCGTAACTTCTCTGCTATCTATCTGCACACTCGCCGCTAGCTGTTTGACACGCCTTTTCGGGCGCGTCGAAGGCGTGTCTTCTCTTTCAGGCTCTATCTGTCTCTCCATTTCCGAAGACGAACAGTGCGCACTCGGTGCACTCTTGTATCAACCCTTTCTCTTCTCTCGACTACGTTAAAAGGCAACAGATAATATTATGAACATTTTGTTCATTTCCAAATGTATTTTAAAATCTGAATCCAATGAAGCGTTGTTGAAAAGCATAGCTTTAGGAAATTAACAAAGATTTGATACTTGCTGCCGCTAGAGGTGATAGTGAGGCCATTGCTTGCAGCGTGGCTTGCATACGAACTAGAGCGGCAGCCCACCGTGTCGAAAACGAGAGCTCCTGCGCTGACACGCCGCCGGTAGCGCTGCCTTCGACTGGAAAGACTGGGCAACTACTACACGCTTAATCTGTCTTATTTTTCGGCCATTGCGATAATATATTTTATTGTGTCGTATATCAAAATATAACAGTCATGCGTCTTCTGGCTTGCATAATAAACAAAAGCAAAAAACTGATCTTCACTGCACCCCCGCGTCACTAGTGCTCTCTGCAGTAACCTCAGGTGGAGCTCTCCGCTGCTACGGCCGCTGCCGCACCCCGCTATAGCCAACCATTGCTTTTAGTACGCTCTTGCCGAATCTCAGCGGTAGAAATTGGCAGTGCGAGCGGCTGTGATGCGGTGTGAGAAAAAAAATCTCTGCCTCTCCCGTAACCTAGAGTAGAGTAAGCATGAAATGTTTACGGGCCTAATGTCATCTCGGTGGACACCCGAACCGCACCGTACAGGAAGGGAGGAACGCCACCACCCGTTCAGCTGGATACCTTGCCATTTGAACGCAAGGTTTTTTGAGGAAAGGAAATGGCGCAGTAATTCTCTGCCATCTCGGTGGACACCCGAACCGCACCGTAATGGAAGGGAGGAACGCCACCACCCGTTCGGCGCGATGCCTTGCCCTTTGAACGCAGCGCTTCTCCCCCGGGCCCCTGTGCGCCTGCGCGGCTTTGCTTCGATGCGCGAAGCCCCTAAGAGATCACGTATGACAACGAATTCGTGTATCGTGGCATTTATGTGCTTTTTGCACGCGTTATTAGAAATCGGAAATTATAATTCCGTGCATTATCAAACGCACAGCGCGACTGATATCTTGATAAACATTGAGAAGGCACTGGCAGCAGTTATTTTTTGTGACTCCTTTGGAGACCAACCGGCGCTTGCATGCCGGTCGCGTGGGAGGGCTTAGAGAGTCTCGTTAAGTCTCGTACGGTGCCCGGATGTTCTCGTTTCGGAGCCCGGATGAGTGGATTTCGGTCTCGGCGTGACGTCACCACACTGCCGACAACGGGAGCTAAAAGCATTTCATGCTTAAAAAAAATTGCTGTTTGGCTGTATTCAATGATTCATTACGTATGCCTGTTGTGTGTGACGCCTCTTTAGTGCACTGCGGATGCGAAGAGCGTGCTACCCAGCGACACAACTCATCCTATGTCATCAGACGCTCACTAAAAGCTGTGAAGGGGGTGGCTCGCGTATTTGCGTAGTATTTGTTAACGTCGCGCACTGCAAGGTTTTGCGGACTGGTTTGGTCCCTAACGTCGATCGCCGTTGTATACCGCAGGGACATCGCATTAATATCATTCGGGCAGGTGATGGATCCTGTTTGTGATAATGGAATCGGACTTATAACAGAGAAAGGTGTTACGGTTGTGAAGTACGCAGTGCTTGCGTGCTGGAAATTACTAACACTTTATTGCACTGGGTCTGGAGCAGCGATCGTTTGTCGATCCCAGATGTGTTTGACACGTTGATGCTGAGCTTTATCACCGATAAAAGGACGGCCAAGCCAAACACATGTGATGCGATGTTGGAGTAGGACGTGCTCCAAGCACCGGTTCGTCGTCGTGCTCCGTGTTTGACGCCTTGCAAGCAGGTGTGACGCGCCTTCAGCGTTGTGCCGTGTCTTACGTGGTTGCAACAGGCTATAGTGTTGTGCAATCTTGGTATGCGAGCGAAGAAATCGGCGGCTTTCGCCATCTTGCGTGTCCTTCGCAGAGGTGCTTAGATTTATCAGCGATGACGTCCGTTTTGCCTGTTATATTTCGATGGTCAACATCGTCGATGTCTGTCAGCAATCAGCACAGCCGCGCAGCATACCTGTAGCGGCAGGGATGTTGGGAGTGGCCCACCCATAGCGCGTACGCCTATAATTTATGTACGGCACGCCGGCGGCGTGACCAATGGTTTTGATTGACAGGTGAACTCGAAGCTAAACTCGTGAAAGGTGAAGTGCCCCGAATTCATCTCGGGACTGTCATGGCGGCAGCAGCAGCAGCCTGGGTAATCGCTTCCTCTGACGGCAATTGTCAGTACGGCCGGCTGGACCCGTTTACTGCCTTGGCCGACGACGAATTCCAGCGACATTTTCGCCTGTCCAAAAAATCGGTACGATGGTTGTGTAAATAGTTAGGCGACGACCCACGCCTGCGGAGAGTGCGTACCGGGCTTCATTCGCTTTCGGTCGAAGAGCAAGTCCTCTGCGCCCTCCGGTTCTTCGCGACCAGGAGCTTCCAGGGGAGCGTCGGCGCAGACCGCTTTATTGGACGCCAATAAAGCACTGTGAGCCGCTGTGTGAGGGACGTCTCCGGCGCGCTTATCGACGCGGCTATGCAGAAGCGGTGGCTCGCTTTGCGCACGACTGCGGCCGAGCGTGCGTATGTTGAGGAGCGTTTCCTTCTGCGCGGCGGCATGTCGTGGGATGCGTCCACGGGACCTACATTGGCATAAAGGCCCCTTCGAATTCCAGCCCTGACAAGGTGAAGGCCAACTATTTCACGAGGAAGGCACATTATGCATTGAACATTGCAATAAGTAAAAAATGATTGTTCTCGCCAAGTCCTTTGGGCTACTCTACAGCACAGTGCCAAAGTCGGTCCCAGACTCTTTTGGCGAAGACTGGATCAGCCGCTAACCGGTTCCACAGAACAATTCATAACATGCCAGGTACCTTAAGAGAGGCCCACAAAAGAAAGTGGGCTCCTCGGCAACGGCGAAATCGAAAGTTGCAGATTGCAGATGGCCACTTGTTAATCGGGCCACTGCAGAGCGCTCACCACTGTGCTAATTAATTAAATCCGACGAATGAATGTCATCTTTCGCACAAACCTCTCACTTGCATCTAAAAAGTATAGTCACAATGCTGCAGAATCGGGAAGATAACCGCCACTGCTGACCAAAAGCCGGTGCGAGCTCATTGACAACGAATTTCGGACAGCTCACATTAACGCGGTATGCATGAAATGAACAGATGCATGCAGTTCATTTCAGAACACGGCATAATATTCAAGCGATTCTGAACAAAACGAGTTTTCTCATTCAAGTCACGCGAAATTCAACTTGCGATGAAAAAAAAAATGTGAGATAAAAAAGTTTCACCATGCGGGATTTGAACCCACGCGCTCCCATTGCCTGTCGACTCTCCGGAGCGACGCGTTAGACCACACGGCCACAGAACACCGCGGAGTGATACACTCCTATTTTTTTTTTTTTTGCGGACTACTTCCGTAGCCTTCACAGCGTTGCACACATCCTTCCTCCATGGTTGCACATGTACCTCGTCGCCATTGGCGGTCAGCTGATGACGGGCGTTGGTAGCGTTCCCTCGCGGTACAAAGCAAAATTTAATAATGCATAAATCACTCCAAACCGCTTTAAATCCAAATCTTACAAACTATAAAATGCTTATAAAGGTGTATTAAGTGCATTATAAAATTCAACAAACCTCGTTTGTCTAATTGCACACGCAGTGCACTTGGTGGAGCGACACACAAATGAAAAGTGCACCGGCGGTTGGCTCACGTGACCCGTTCTTTGCAGACCGCCCAAGAAGCCGATGAGGTGGCACCGATGTGTTGATAAAGCACGGAATATATCCACATAACCCAATGAAGTTTTAGGCGTGACGAGGGTGGGATTTTGTCTTGCTACCATTAGTTCACTCATCTGAGGGCGTCGCCAGAGCTCGGGAAGATTCCGAGTTTCAGCAAACTCGGGCCTTCCAGCATAGCGCCCCTGTTCGTGTTTTTCAGCCTGAGCAGAAAATCATTGTCGGAGAGTTCTGGAAGAGCACCAGGCGGGGGGATCAATTTTCGACACTGAGAAACATTTATGCGTAATCTAAAAATATCGAAGCAAAAATACATTGGCGCAGTAAATATCTCTCCCGCAACAGCTGCATCAGGAGCTTTTTCTTTCATTAGCGCCCTATAGACAAGAAAATGTTTGCAAAGTACAAGTACAAACAACATTAAAAGGAAATTCTAGTCGCAAACAGAAACAAAATAAAGGAAAAGAATGCTTTGAGTTTAAAAACTGATGCACATATTTTCTTTCCCCATGAATGAACCTGGCAAAAATTCACGGTAAGTGCGGAGTTCGGTACGCATCGCGATCAGGCAGCGACTTTTAAATGGGCGTTTTTGCGAATACATTGTCTAGTTTTATATCCGAATAAAACTCACATCAGTTTATATATCTTTTTTTGTTGTCGGGCTTTTGCTTTTATAAGCAGTTTCATCTCCTTATGATAAAATTGAGAATGTGGAATTTCATCTCATCTTTTCCTCTTCCCAGGCCAGCTTCTCGATACCAGACATCTCAGCGTAGTTAACGTTTGTGATATCTTATTCTTGATCTGTCTTCCACCTGGGCTGGAAAAAAAGTGGATTAATAATTTTAAAGCAATCCGGCTTTATGTTGCATGTTTCATTACGTACTACTTGTTGCTGCTATACTGCAATATTAGTGCGCTCACTTTGCTCTGCCTCATTTTATTTATTACCTGTCTCATGGCGAGACATCCGCGAAAATATTCGCCCGTCGCGCTAGGATATTACGCCCGCTGTAAGCTTTATTGCTGTCAAAAAATGTTCCCGGCAGGCCTGCGGGGAAGACCACCACATTTGACAGGAAACTCATTCTGAGCGAGATGGCTGCTCTCCGTGCGTCAGAATGCTTTTTTCTCTTCAAAATTTTGCTTGAGTACCTCTCCCTGATGAGTAAAATAAATTATGTGCTTTGAATGCAGTATATGTTTTAGGACCCTACACTCTCTATTCCCGTTGTCTGGGAAAAACTAAAAACATGCAACGGTCCCTGGAACGCATTGGAAAAGAGGAGAGGGTCCTCAAGTGGGAAAGCAAAAAGAAAAAATAACAGCATCTACGCGGACGTCCGCGCTCGGTCAAGGATGGGCGAGCGACCCACTGACCCGAACGGCGTTTCCTTTCACTGGACTGGTCGGGAGCTTCGCGGTTTCTAGACATGAGAACTGGGCCCTCAGGCGAAAGTTCCCACCAAAAGGCAGAGACAAAGAATAGGCCGCGTGTCTTCCTAAAACAATCGTCTAATTAAATCTCTTATTGTCCTAACCCGGATATTGTCATTGCCCTGCAGCGAACAAAACTTACTTGCATAACCAACGTTCTTCGATAACGAACGTGCCTCATTAGCTTTGCATGATCTGGTTAAAAAAAAACATATATATATTCTCTTGTTAGAAAGAAACTCGCTTCCTGTGATCCGAGCTGAATTGCCCACATCCTGTCGGATAGGATGAGACCAACTTCCAATGAACCACGAAGAGTGCCAGAGTGTTCCCTCGTTCATCCACGCCGCACTAGAAAAAACGTTGAGAACAAATTTAATTTAGTCTCGATACATTGCCATCATATAATGAGGAGTATGCTACTTCCACTGAGAATCGACATTTTAGAGGCTAGGAAAGGTGCATGAACAATTAAACACAGACGTCGGCATTCCTGGCCGTTTTAGTGAGCCAACCTGTGCGCCCAAAGAATTTCTGTACAAGAGATCCATGGTAATAGTAATAATAACAATGATAATACTTTCTTGCTTCAAATATTAAAAACAAAGTACAACAATTCGGCCTGCCAAATCCTTATAGGGCCTGAGTGGCTGAGCCCGACAGGCAGCGGAACGGCGCAGACGAACACACAGTCATAAAAGCACATTAAAAATTACAGAACATCAAATTAGTAAAGTGGCGACATAAAAATAGAGAGAAGAGTCATGTTACATGTAAAATAAAACCTCATCAGAATTAATTTCGAGGAAGAAAAACAAAAACGGCATGAAAATACCCGAGATCAGTGCAAAAAATACAGCAGTAACCAATGAAACGATAGGATTTACTTGACAGGTTATGGCAGGCTACATCTCCGTTCAGTAATTTTTCCTGCTGCTGGCAAACATGCGCGTGAAAAAGTAGATGTTACATTGCCCTTTTTGGATATCTAAACGATTCGGGGTATCCTTTGTGTACTTTTGAGGAATGACCCTTAGTTAGAACAAAATACCTCCCGAGTTTCGCTGGTTATCACTTTCTACGGAATTATAGTAAGCTACTAACTTCCATCTCCTTGATTTATTTGGGTTGAAGGCGTTTAATTTTAGTCTGCAGAGTTTCTTTCCCCCAAAAATTCTCTGAGATATTCACGACTGTGTGGTTAGTGTACATTGATAAGGCAGGAAGTTTGACATTACGTTCATGGTAAAGTAGTTAAGTATGAGTAATTACAATTGTTAGCTAAGTCAATTCTTTTTGTTTTTTCACGACATGACATCGTATGTGAGTTGCGGCGTATACATTTATTTGGTTGAACTACAGGCCCCATCGCAGCGAAGCTAGCCAGCTGTGATGAGAACGGTTGCCGCATGCTGTACTGGAGGCACCAACATCGATGGTGAACGCAGTTGTCAAAATGTCTGGGTCGGCATCGTGGTTCGAGATATCGAATATAGAATTGTGCTCCGAAACCGAAGCCAACGCTTGACATGCGTTTAAATTAGTACAAAACGACTTCATGCTAAACGGACGCGTTTAAAAGCCGCAACATGCAGCAGTGTTGGATATTAAGTCATTGTTACTGTGATGAACTTTGATTACTTTTGTCATGTCTGCTGTATAAACACCAAATTTCACCTGTGGAACTCTTGAACACATTTGTTGGAACTGTGAATAATCTGTCCGCTGTCCATACTTCCGGTCTTCTCTTTCGCTCATCTGAGTAAACATGGATTGAATTTCTTTATTTGAAACAGGTTGTCTCGAAGGCCTTCAGCAAACATGTAGAATATGTAGCTAGCCCCTATGGCTCTCATGCGAACATCCGCTTTTAAATATTTCGTGGTTTGTTGGTTTGTTTAGCTATTAAAAAGCTGAATGGAATATTTTAAATTTAGACTGATAATACAAAAAAAAACGCACAATATACAGCAACGAAAAACTACCAACAGAAACAAAATTCAAGGTCCCATGAAGCACTATAACAGAGAAGATACAAAATGCACAATCGCTGAGAGATCTTCGGCACTGTGGCGAGCAGGTGTTTCCTTTCGGTCGCTGTCTTCGCAGAAAAGGACTCACAAGACCTGGTGGTCGTACAGTAGAGAATGCCTCTCTTTTGACAGTGATCTGTGCGAGGTGATCTTAACGATGGCCTCGAAAGAGGTTCTCGTTTTGTTTTCTTATCGTGATACTCAATCTTATGAATCTTAGCGTTCGCGCGACCTTGATACTTAAGGTGAGATTTCGGTCGTTCAAAATAAGTTTTAATTTAGTTATGCTGGCAGTACGAGAAATATTCAAAAGCACAAAATCCTCTCTGCGGTTCAGTATCGACTGTCATTTATTTGCACGAGTAGAAAGCCTAGAGTTCAATGTGTACCATACATATTCTAATTTTGATTGTTCTAGGTTTATGTAGACGCAGTCTAAATGCAGATGCAGCAAAGTAAAATTAAGACCAAAAGAAATCAGGCATACGGCTTGCGTTCTTTCTTGTGTAACCTACGCGCAACTTCCTTGAATGGTTTGCAATCTTCAGTTATTTATACGACCTTACTTTTACAATATTGAGCTTGAGATATAGAACGAGCAAGTATTTCCATTAGAGACAGGTGTGAAACGCTGATAACTATTCCCTCGCAAGTACTCAGTACCGCGAGCCAAGTGTTACACCACTGGAAACCTTATTGATGTTATATAGAAGTATGAATGAGCCTGAACAAAAATTGATTGCCCTACCAGAAGATACGCTATTATCTGCGAAAACCTTTATGGCGGAGTTAAACTAATTATTTCATAATAAGAAAATTAATTATCGTTCCTCGAAACCTTATTACGTGCCTCAGGTAAGAGGTTAAGGTGTTTATTTAATATTGTTTGCGCTAACGAAGCCAATATGCTGCTCAAAAACTGTTGCTTTATGATAGATTATTAGCGTCAATGGACAGTTTGCAACGCTTGAGACAAGGTAGTTGGTTGTTAACAAGGTCCAATTCCTTGCAAAAATTTTGAAACATACCAAGAGTAAAGACTTCCATTTTTATAGTGTTAGACAAGGCATAAACTTAGGGCATTGAGCTGTGTCGCACACGAAAATTATCTTCGGAAGCTGTGCTTGTGCGGACACAAGAAATAGTTATTTTCTAGGAACACAAACAAAATGAATATACGACGAGCTGTGACGCCCTAAATGGGACACAACACAACGATCTCGATCTGTAATTATTCGCAGGATCGTCATCAGCACCAAAATATTATTGGTACCACCTTAGCTCATGTTCGAGAGTGCGGATGAGTGTTCGTGATCAAAAAGTGTGAAAAGGGGGCTGGAAAGGAAAACGGAGCTATATACCTATACACTTCTGCGTGAAAATTTGTGTCATTCATTCCTCACGACGAAGAAAGAGATGTTTGTGAAATTGTTCATACTATTCATGTGCACAAATAAGTAATGAAATAAGATATTATAGTTAACAAATCTGCAGTAACGTTACCCATTTTCTTTCCTGAGACTTTCCGTCTTACTTTTCTGCATCCCACCCTTGCATTTCTTATGTGCCTCTTAGGGAACAGTGCTGACGTTGATCCCTCAGACGAAATGGTTTTGCGTGGAACGGTATGGTATGCCATGCTATGCCATGGTTAAGAATGGTGTCAGTGTGCTTAGTTCGGCACGGTATCGTATAGTATATAGCATGGTGCAATGTGTTACGCCTGCTTCGCTAGGGCGCGGTAGGTACAGACGGTATAGTACATTACTGTATGGCACAGCATTGTGACCAGCGAAACCTACGTGTGCGCGATCAACCCCTCTGTGGGGCCCACCCGCATTCCGGGACGGCCATGGGGAGCGCCACGTCAGCGAATGCCGCGTCACACCAGGGCTGCGAAGCATTTGTGCGTAGCCGGTTCAAGGAGGAGACTCCAACGTTGATTGAACCAAGCTGGCGGGTGGGGGAGAGAAACTGCCACGTCGACAGACCCATGGCACCCGGTGAGAGAGGGATGAGAACGACTACCCTCGACAAAGGGTTAAAAAGGGCAAGCCTGGGACGCTGAAGAGGTCTCCCCCGCACTCCGGTTCGCGGTGAAGGTCAAAAGGCTACCCCTCTCATTCCGCCTTGAAGCGAAGGAAAGACTTGCCGCAGGAGAAATCCGAGCGCAGTCAAACACGTTCCACTCCAAAGCCTAGTACGATCGAGACCGGGACAGAGCCTGGCCCACCTTCCCGTGCCACCTACCAAGTTCTTCGCTACCTCGTAACCTTCAGTACAGCTGCAGACTCCCTCAGCACTCAGCGAGATAGACACCACTTCATGTGTGCGCTGACTTTGAAGGACTTGCCAGCAGAACCTCCGAGACAGCCAATACTGTAGGCTTATCAACTCTATGAAAGAACTTAAGAAGCACATATCCGAAACTGAAGCAGTAATTCATGCAGCATTTCCAAATGCCTCAAACTATAACGAAAATGTATCAAACGAATCGGAGTATAAAGATCTGGCACGTCAACCCAGTTTCTGCTATGAAAATTATTCCGGTGGCTGCAGTAATTCTGCACCACAAAAATCGATAAGAGTAGAATTCGAAGCAATCAATTTATCAGCAGTCCCAGCAATCAAATACACCTGCCACACCTTGCCACTTGGTGTTCTTTAAGAGGAAAACCATGTGTATTATTAAAAAAAAAACATTGCTATAAAAACTCTTACCTTTAGTAGTCGAAGTACTTGCAGCGGCATCGGGCTAAAAAAAGACACCGCGCGATAAACGAGCTCACCACATCTGTGCAGGGATCTGAGGGTCATTTCAATCAAGTGCCATACGTATAACAAAAGTCATCGTACGAGCATAGCACAATGGTGCGAATGCTTCAGTGCACACTTGACCTATACCAGTGAACGCCATCCTTGGCGGTTAGATAGCTGAAAAAAAAAACGCTTCTGTGATTTGGTCAAATGTTACTTGAGGTCACTGCCCTGACGGGAATAAGAAAATTTACAAACACTTTACCCTTCATGGTGCCTTAGCGGTACTTACTTTGCTCCAAGAAAACAAGTAGATCTAAACAGTAGAGTCGCGGAAGAACACTGTTTTTTTTTGTACTGCACGGGGAAATCATGATGCTGCAGTTGTTGAGGCCAAACACTGCAGTTGCCCTATTGACCTGTCAGGTACAGATCACTTCTCAGACACTGTGGACACAAGCCGTGATCACAGAGAGAGAGTCTGAGGTTTCTTTCGATCCGAAAGCGCCCCAGCTCACAGTTACTGAACCCGGCGGAGCGGTTACAAGGGCCACGGTGGCTGCATTCACTAGGGACCTTCTTCACCGGCAGTTCTAAGTTCTCGTGATCGCAAAGTCTGCGAGTGACAGCAAAAGGAACTGTAATGAAGCAGGAACATACACAAAAACCTTGCACAGTTTGTTTGCAGAGCAGTAGCATCCAGTTTTTTTTTCTTACGAAAACTTTCGGCAACTGTTATTGATAAGGGTGCACATTTAATTTTCCAGGGTTGCTTTTAAGCTAACTCTGAGCCGGTAAGCTAACGGTTGGTGCTCGTTATTACCTCGATATGTTACCAACAGGAACTTATTAACCGAAGGTTATACCGTTTAATAGCAGATGGACAACTGCTGACCAATGGCACTGCCTCTGTCTGTTCACTCTCCCATCCAACCACTTGCTTCCCTTTCTCGAAAAGGGACGACCAATTTGTCTTGAACCTACAAAGCACCAAAATTCAGAGAGTATACCTTTGTGCAGTAAATAAATGGCTTCTCTTCTTACCGGCATTGTCGCACCCTGATCAATATCATACACAACCACAGCAGAAAGGCAGCCAAGCGAAACAATTGCAACTAGAAAATAAAGACTATAAAAATAATAAACACCTAGACTGTAGAAGATTACGCTGACAAAGACGGCCGGAGACACGAAAGGTGTCTAGGGAACGGACGCGCCTGCTAGTGGGAAGTTGAAACGCTTTTGGTCAATAGATGCGTTAACTGTGTGCCTATGCTTGTGATTCCAAACTCTTGTCTTGAACTATCTAGCGGGAAAATGAAAACCAAGAGTAGGAGGGCACAGCAAAACTAAAGAAACAACGAAGAAAAGAAAGAAAGCAATATACAGAGGAATAAAAAAAAGAAAAGATCAAAGTACCCAAATGAAAAGGAAAAGTAAAAGAAACAAAGAAATACCGAAAGGAAGGCAGAAAGAGAAAGCGTTTTCTTTGCTAACCAGCATTGGTTTTCCTAGCATGGAGGACGTTTAACGAAGAAAGCCACTAGCATACCGAACCAAAAAAAAAAATGAAAGCTAGAGCCGATAAAATGACCAATGTTTTGGGCGGGAGAGCGTCCCCGTTCGAGTGGGGCGCGACCGCGGGCAACCCAGCTCCGACGTGAGTCATCGCCAGACACGCGCGATGGGGATGAGTACAATATCCACGACAGGAAAGGGGAAGTGGAGAGGGATGAACCGGGCTGCTCGGGAGCGTGGCGTCGGGCTTCACGGTCTGAAGGTTGTACGAAAGAGGGAGTGGTAACAAGTGGGGAGGACTGGCCGAAAACGATGAAACGAGACAGCAGGCACATAATTTTCTGTGGACTTTTTTGGCCCTTCCTTTATACTATGGCGACGAGGAGAACCTGATCAGCTCTTTATTGTGACGGAGGGGTGCCACAAAGTAGGCTTCTCCCTGCTTCGTATTTTAACAGTAGGAAAGAGCATGCCAAAGCTGGAGTTGTAAAAACACCGGGGCAAATAGCATCGCCGTGTCCAAATATTGTAATCCAATCATGAAATAAGAGCCGCCATGGTGTTTCAGTGGTTATGGTACTCGGCTGCTGACCCGAAAGACGCGGGTTCGATCCCGGTCGCGGCGGTCGAATTTCCATGGAGGAGAAATTCTACAGCCTCGTGTACTGTGCGATGTCAGTGCGCGTGAAAGAACCCCAGTTGGTCGAAATTTCTGGAGCCCTTCATTTAGTCGTCTCTCATAGCCCGAGTCGCTTTGGGACGTTAAAACCCATAAACTAACCAACCAATCATGAAATAAATGTAAAAATTTTGAAAGCTCTGATGTACTCGACCAGTGCAACTTATCTCGTCCCGTCGTCCAATCAGCGCAGAAGCCATCTGAAACATAACGCAAACTCCATCGTTATGGGGTCCGGGTGGTACCGCACTCATGGCTGCCCATGGCTGGTTTCATTGATTCCGGAAAAGACGCAAAGAGGACGCTCCAACGGATGCATGCATGTAAGGGTCAACTATTAGATACATTCCTCGATTATGGCTGCAGGTTTCAAAAGAATTAGTTATAGTTCTTTCAGGTGCCATTTCTTTAGCTCTAACAAACAAACTATAAGCTTTCATTCATTTAATAATAGATTAGCGCAGAAAGAACTAAATGACCGCGTGCTTTGTGTCGGTCTTAACCATTTCAAAGTTCTTTCCTCCCTCCCCCTTTCCACTTATTCAACTTGCGACGTGCGTCGCAAGTAGAATAAGTGGAAAGGGGGAGGGAGGCAAAGACTAATTAAACCAAGCAAGGCGCGAAGGTATGCCGGATCCCACCCTCAAAACGCTGAAGCTTCACTGGCGTTAGGTCTGGCTCCGGGATGGTGTTCTTTCCTTTTCGGGGGGCCTCATCGGCTACCCTAACTCTGTGGGAGTAAGGTTGCGTGGAACTCGGCTGTCACGAGGACGGGGTGACAAAGGAGATCCATTGCGGCTTCCAGCGGCGGATTACAAAGTGATTTCTTCGGAGCATTCGCTCGGGCTTCTTTTCGCCGGCCACTGTGGATGAAGTTATGCAGGGGAAGTGCGGGTGATGCTCGTTCTTTTCGGACTCGACACATTCTTTCCAACGTTGTCACGTGAGCGCATTAGGGGTCTTGGTCGCAGAGCTGTCACCATGGGTGTGCTAGCCAACTTTCCCAGAGTACTTAGCTCAAGAGAGAAAGGCTGTGTTGGGGGCCGGTTCTTTATTTACTTTGTCGCAGTAAAGCAGATTGATCTTCTTGGTTTGGTTTGGTTTATTGGAGTTTAACGTCCCGAAGCAACTCAGGCTATGAGGGACGCCGCAGTGAAGGGCTCCGGAAATTTGGACCGCCTGGGGTTCTTTAACGTGCACTGACACCGCACAGTACACGGGCCTCTAGAATTTCGCCTTCATTGAAATTCCGCCGCCGCGGCCGGGATTGAACCCGCGTCTTTCGGGTCAGCAGCCGAACGCCGTAACCACTGAGCCACCGCGGCGGGGCAGATTGATCTGCAGGTCACCAATCCACTTCATCTGCAATGACAACTTGAAGCCAAAGCGATGCAAATTAGCAGTCAGTGCGACTACTGGCTGCCACTATTTCTGCACAAGGATGATGTCCTTATTGTGGCATGGAGGGTACTCTTCCATGGCGCAAGTATTATATCTGTTGCTGATATACTCGGCTTTAGACTGAGAGCATGAATCATTTCTTCACAAGAATTTTTTGCCGTATGGGGTTAGAAGCACCTTAATTTTTTTTTCTCTCAGACGACTAAAACGCGTGTCCTTGTAGGTATTCATCTACGAGAGCTTTGTGTTTCATTTTTAATCAGTATAATAGTATCGGTAATTGCAACTGCCGGTCGCATACCTCACAACTACCTTATGGGGTGTTCAAAGTTGTACTTTCAGGGCATTTAGAACAAATCCAAAGACCACTTCACAAAAGTTGTTTTTGTACATGAGGTGCGACCAGACATATGAAAACTTTGAGGATAACTGCCATCGTAATATCAGTCATTAGCTAAAAGAGAAAATTAACTTTTTATTCACAGGAGTGGTATGTATGTTTATATTGAGTACATACAGAAAGTGGCATTTGATGGCTATTCTATTTTGTATAAATTGAGTGACGCCCACTTGTCCTGAGATATGCACGTCTTAAATTTAAGTCCATTCCGTCTAATTACGCATGCGAGAGCGCGATACTCGGACTGAAGCTCCCCCCTGGTGTGACGCTGCTGTTGCATATGGTGCCCCAGCTTACAAGAATGTAAACCTACAGGCGACGATGATTAGTTTCCGTTCTTGGCCAAATATTTCGCTTTTGGCCAGCGAAACCGAAAAATGACTGCGCGGGCGGTGTGAGGCGAGCACTGCATCTTTAATGGATTGCTATTAGTGCGGGTGATAAGCCGTGGTGCCGCTTTAGACTTCGCATGAAGTCAAACGCAGCGATGCCGCACTGATGGCCAAGAGCGAAAAGATAATTCATGCCGTTCGCTCCACAGCTGCGTCACACCGGGGAGCAGTTCCATGCCGAATACCGCGGTCTCGCACGCGTAATTATACGGACTGAGTTAAAATTTTAGAGAACCATATCTCAGAACACAGACGCCTGCTGGACAAATAATGAAAAGATGTTCGCGTGCCGTACCATTCGCGCCCGGGTAATCAGAATATGTCGAAGGGAGGATGTACGAAAGATACGATAACGCATTGAGAGAGCTGATGAGCAATTGCTGTCCGATCGATAAAACGGATCTCAACTATACTGTGAAGTGTCGATATCACAATATAGGTTCTCAACACGCTTCAGGGCTCGACACACTAAGCAACATTCTTTGCCCCATCTCAATGCGCGAAGTGTGAAAAATATGGGCGATTCAATCGACCAATTGTAAGCAATTTAGACTTTCAGTTTGACGTGCATGCCTTCACAAAAACTTAGCCCTGCAATAATGGCATATAGCAAATTTCGCAGGGTATAGATGTGCTTCTCTACATCAAAAAAAAAACAACAACTACAGGATGTGATGCGGCTCTACATATAAAAAACTAAATTATTTTTCAGATTTTTTCTCTATTCTTTGGGAGAAATTCTCATTACCAATGTTTAATGGTTGTGTGGATGAGCTCCATACTTACAGTTTTATATGAACCAGCCTCGGACAAAATAACAGAATTTTTGAAATTCCTTGATGACATGCTTGAACATCGCAGTTATTTGGCTCTGCCTGTTATTCTTGCTGAAGATTTTACTGTGCATTTAATATCCCCAGATTCAAAAGCTCAATATTTTGTCGACATAATTTTTCTCGTGTACACGAAACTGTAACTTACAGACCGATAAAGTTGACAAGTACATCAGAAGCTTTACTCTACCTGTGTCTAACCAACTCTCATACGAATGATGTGGAAGCCGGTGTACTAATATTATGTGTTAGCGACCGCTAGCCCTTTTTTATTTTTTTACTACTCAACCTTCACAACAATATGTTCCTGCTCCTGCGGGCGTACTGTACAGACTTTTAAGAATAGAGAAATAATGTCAAAGACGCAAAAGCTAACGCAGAATGGAGACCTCATTTTCCAGTGGCCGCCCTTGTTCCAGCACATGACGCATACGAAAACCCTAGTAAGAATCTACACGATAGGACATTTTCTCTCGTAGATCGTAGAAAAAATTAAAAATGCCGAAAACCTTCGACTGACGCCATTTAAAAAAAAAATGATACAACGCGATAAGCTTTTTGCACCTCGATTAAAACTAAACGAATACAATATCTCGCTTAGTCTTAAGAATTTCGATATAAATTAGGGCTTGATATCAAGAAGGTGCGAAATACTTATTATGAACAGAAGTTTGCCAATGATTTTAAGAACCCTCGAAAAGTAGGGCAAACTGCAAATGCTTTTTTGAACACATAGTTGACGGCACACCATGCTCAAGAGAAATGCTTGAAAAACAGATTTAAAGGCCACTTTTTAGAATCAGGGGCTTCCGATAGTTACTCGCTGAGTGGTTATGACCGCCGCACGTTCGCAGTGCACGTCAACTATTCGCTCTTTTGGGTCTCTACCACGGAATCTGAAGTTAAAACCCTACTACCCAACATGAAGAACAGGAGTGCGTGTGGGGAGGACGGAATAAAATCGGAGCCCATAAAGTCACTTTCTCAAATAATCATTCGAATACTCACTCAAATATGCAATTTAATATTAAGCATCGAAATTTTAACCAACAAAATAAAAATCGCAAAAGTGTCTCTCATTCACAAAGCAAGCGATCACAATGACTCTGGTAATAATAACCCCATTTAAGTTTTTTTTTAATATTCAATCAATGCACGGCTCTTAAATTTTGGTGAGAAAAATCTCATATCATGGCCAAGAAGTATGGTTTCCAAAACGAAACAGTGCGGTAGATGCGCCGTTAAATGTAAAAGAAAATCACTGAATATTTAGAATAGCAGTTATGTACAGCAGGAGTATTTATCAATTTTAAGAAGGCATTTCATTCTATGAAGCATAATATTCTGTTGTAAAAGTTGCCTGATTACTGAGTTATAGGAATACCATTTGAAGCAACCAAAGTTGTTGAGTATATGCGGTTCAGTATGCGTGCATCCACCAGGCTCAGTCAAGCACAGGCAATATAGGATATGATGTGCCCCAGGGATACATACTTGTCCCGATGTTGTTTCCTATTTACATAAACGACATCCTCAATGCACCCCCTACATCAGACATAACTCTATACGCTGACGACAGGAATGCATTTTTGAATAGAAAAGACCGATGTCCTTCAATTGAAGCAAACATATGGCCAACAGATCGTTCATGATGGCTTCGGATGAACGAATATCAATGGAATACGAAGAAAACTAGGTACTAAATTTCTCGCCCTTGTAAAAAGCGTATCGAAAAACAAATCGTAATAAAATACCAGGATCAGACGCTCGAACTAGTAACATTGCATGAATTCCTTGAGGTTTTCTTACATCAGAAGCTAGATCGGCCTATTTGCATGCATAGCCTCCGATCAGAGATCTCGTGGGCTATAGAGCTCATTTATAAAATACGGAAACTTTCGCCTTCCTGGTTAAAAAGCAGCTCTACTATACCACGGACTATTCTAGAATCAATTATTCCCTTCTTGTGTGGGAACTACAAGAAATAAATATAGAAAATATGCATATCCTACAAAGAAAGCTGAGGCTTTATCGAGAACTCACATTAACTGTGCCACTCTGCTCCACTCTTCAACCAGCATTCAGTGTTTACTGTTTCCAATGTTATAAAAAGTTGATTAGGTTTAACCATTCCTAAAGAACTTCCGATTAATTCTGTTGCCCTTTACTGGAAACGCCTACACAAGGAACATCCCTACAGAATGCCATACGAAACTTACACAAAAGAAAAGGTATGCACAAGTTATGGTACGCAGAAACTGACATAAAATCTGTGACTCTCTAAGCAATCACCCCACTCTATTTACAATGCTCATGAAAAGTACATCACTTAAATCTCTTAAAAAGGATAGTTTTTATATTTACTTCGCCCTAAGACAAGTAGTTGGAGCCCTATGGCCAACTTCTGCGTCTGTTCCCTAATCATAGGTTTCGTCTTGTCCCTTTTCTGCCTGAATGTCGTTGTATGAATTCTTTGCTTTATATATGATTCCCGTTTAGATTGGGCATTTGCTTGTGTACATAGGTTTTGCTTTTCTTTACGCTGAAATATTTGAGTGAAACACCCTAGGGGAGAGTTTTCATTTTCCTTAGCACTATAATGCATAGTGTAAAGAAATTAAAGCCCAATCGTAATTGTCAAGCGACATTATCTCTAGTTATATTACAAATGCGAGCGCAGAAAAAAGAAGAGCGTGAGAATCTCCCCTTATGTAAGCTTAAATAACAAATGCAAAACAGCAGAATATAGGTGGTCGTACAATATTTATTTTTTTAGTCACGTGTACAAGCAAAGATATTTGAGCAAATTAAATACCTTGCGCTATGGCGCTGTTTGGTCGCAGATGTTCGTGCGCGATAAAAAATTCATCATCATCATCACGCGCGCACGCAGGCTTTTCAAAGTTACCAATGCCTCATGATGGGCCGCATTTCATTTAGCCAGTGAAGATAACACAAAAACAAATTCTTAAATAAATACTCTTCAGTTCCTGGTTTAACGTCCCGAAGTGGAGCATGGGCTATGGTGGACGCCATTGCGGAGGAGTGTGAATTATTTTAGAATCCCTGAAGTATTTTACTTGGGGGCCCTCCTTTGCCGCCTGCATCGAAATACGGCCGCTGCGGCCAGCAGCGGGCGCTTGACCTTGCGTTCATCAGCCGAAACCCATTGAGCCGCTGCACAGTGGGCCACACGAAAAGGTCTCGTGTTTTAAATACAAATTTCGTGGTTTAATGTAGATGCATCAAATTACAAAGATGTACAGAATGCATTTTTTGCAACTAAAAGACACAGTAGTTTACAGAACTAACTAGAAGATATATATAGAATTATCAAAACCTCAGAGCTGTTCACACTTTGTTGCCAGATGCACTTTTACGACATTGCCTCAAGAAGCTCATTTGAGCCTCTGACATTGCTTTTCATTTTCAAATATGCTTAGGAGTTAGCGAAAAATACCGTAAACGCTACCAGTCTTCAAGAGTGCGAAAGAAATTTTCCAGTAAGAAAAACCGGAAACAAGATGTTATAACTGGTGACTGCTGCGAACCAGATCCCGGAAGGTTTCGCAAAACAAATATGAAAACTTGCGCCACTGTTAGGCCCAAGTCTCTCATTCGGCCACTGCATTTCACCATGCATGTCACGTTTTTGCTTCGTCATTACTGAAGTCGGAGGAGCATAACGACGCACGCAGAGCAGTTTCGTCGCCAACGAGGAAGGAAATATAGCTGGCGTCACCCCTCAAAACACTAGGCCATTCGATGCTCTGCCTCTGTTCTGTGTCTTCGCGTACACAAAACATGGCACGTAACAAACTGCATCGCCCACGATAGGATGAAAAAAGACGACAAGCGAAACCTGGCTTGCCGCGTTCAGTGGTGCTGAGTTGATGCTTTTGTCTTCCACTACGAACAGTTGACCCCTACACAGCGTGAACGTCATCATACAAAGCCTTTGTCTCCGTGCTGTGCTGTAGCAACAAAAGCGCAATGCCAAGTGAAGAAAACAGACCCAAGCAAATGCTTGCACGCAAAATGCATTTCCTGCTGGCGAATAGTGCGTGGTTCCTCTTTTGCGTCATTTGTTCCGGTCCTGTCGAATAGCGCGAGGGGGAACTCTGAGTGGCGATAAACTAAAGTATCACACAGAAGGGTAGGAACAATTGACGAGTCTTTGTTGTGTGCCGCGTCGATTGCTCAGGCAGGTCAGCGTTCGAGAACTGCCGTGTGTCCTGGGATTTTTTTTATATCCCTCTTTACTTTAGCGAGCTGCCCTACTATACTGGCACACTGGTGCAGCCTGGTCGAATGAACACAGTGTTGTCGGGGGCAGGGCGGGAAGTAGCTGAGCTAGGAAAACAGCGCTTGTGTAAGCTGAAGCATTGTTTTATTTGTACTCCATCCGATACCCCAAACCCTCTTTTAAGATTTTCTCCCTTTGATATGTGGTCCGCACCACACAATCGCGCTGTGGCGGCTACGTGGCGTTGCGGGGAAGGCAGCCTCTCGGTCAAATAAGAAAGGGAACAAAAATGGAGGGAGTAAAGTATTAAAGAAAAGGCAGTCGCTATACCCTCACACCAAACTCTGCTCTTTGGTTATTGGCATATGTTGCGCGTCTGAACGCGGATTGCCGACAGGATCTCTTTTTTTAAACTTCTGTGTAGTTTAAGTTGCGAAACATCTTTTATGTTTGCGATGCTGCCACAACTAGAAAGTTTGGACTAGAATTATTCCGTGACCGGATATATATTCCACCAATACCTCGGCCCCCTTATAAGCAGGCATTAGTATATCGTGCTACGTTGCAAAGTACGAAGGTTTTAAAAACTTTTTATTTGCTTAGCAGTGACTGATGTCTTCCTAATGTGCAAAAATATAACTCTTCGTTTCACCTGCTCTGTCTCTACCTCTTTTATTTTCTTCGTTCATCTTCTTTTCTTTCTTTGCTTCCTTCTATCCAGCATGATTTCAGTATCCCTTCCTTTCTATTCTTCTCTCGTTCTTTCCTTCTTTATTTTCCTTCTTTCTTCCTTGCTTCTTTTTTGTTTCGTTATTTGTTTCTTTTTTTCTTTCCCTCATTTTTTATTTCTTTTGTTTTTTTATTTTAATTTATCGTTTCTCACTTTCTTCCTTTCCTTCTGTCTTCTTTTTTCCTTCTATCCTTTGTCGTTATTTTGTTTCTCTTCTGTCATTCCTTCTTTCTTTCTCTATTTCTCACTCCCTTCTTTTCTTTTTCTCTCTTGCGTTCCTTGTTTCTTCCTTTCTGTTTTCTGTTTAATTGTTCTATACAACTACAAATTCACATTTAAATTTCTTCACAGCCTTCATTGTGTAAAAAAAAATACGGGTCTCATGCCGCATAACCTAGCTTCTAGTCAGCCAAAAATTCACCAGCTTTCATGCCCTGGTTACTGTTTCTTCCTTTCTCTACATTTACGGCTTGTTTCATCAGTTGGGCGTCTTCGACGTGTTACCTTGTCCGGCCAAGAAGAGCCTTGCTATTTCACAGCCTTCAGAATTTATTGCATTCTTCACACGAAAAATTCCTCGCTCTGATTTCTTGGACCCCCAATAGTGGTGATTTCCCCTTCGAACGCGTCTCAAGTTTGAAGCCCGGCGCATTCGTTTCTCTCATTTGGTAATTTGATTACACAATTGCGCTTAGATGGTTCGAGTGCAAATGGAAATAATTGAAATAAGAGAAGCGTTTTGTCAGTTTTGCTAATCTTTCCGTCTAGGAGTGTTTCATTTCTCCGAACTGTGGATGTTGTTTTCTCGTGACGCAAAGGACAGCAGATCTCCTTTACTTAATTCAACTTTGTTCACTTATTAAATGAGCTCGAACGAGCTAGCAATGTTTCATGCAGATAAACTGAAGTTATGATCGTTTTTACACCATAGTCAAGGGTGCGATTTTTATGTTTGCCGTTTTTCTCCTGGTACAGCAACATGGTGGTGATTAAATTCTGTGAGCTGCAATTTTTCGCATACTTAAAGAAAACTATAAAATTTTACGGTTAGTATCATGCTAGTTATAATGGTTCAACAAGTTGTAGTAACAATTGTCACTTTAATAGATAATCAGTGCGAACACCCACGGAGATTGAAATATGGAGTCCGATGAGCTGACACACCCGTGAACAGGAATTCAAATGAGAGCAAGTTTTAAAAATTACTGTGCATTATATATTCATTAGTAAACTCTGTTGCGCACCCACTGTTTTTGTGCAAACTAAGTTCCAAACTCCACTGAATCGCCCCAAAATATCACTCACTCAGAAAACTTGGTGGGCTCTTGAGGAAGCGAATAAATATAGGATTTTTAGGGTGGGAATTCTTTCAGGATAGATACAGGTTGCAGAAGGTGAATGGGGTCACCAAATTCCTAAATTACAATGTGAAAGAGCTTCAACTGCGCTGCTTTTCAATGATTCCCGCCGGACTCTTCTAGAAGGAGGAATAAGTAGCTAAATAAAGTGGATCGAGGGTTTAAACCTGTTGACACTACAGCAGTAACACCATAAGGTAGGTGTCACATTCTGCCTAGCCCTTGGTGTGCGAGTATCGAGGTGTCAGAATATAAATCTGGAAGTTTTAGTAAAGATGATTCTTTAATCATTGACTCGGCAGAAGGAGGTGGCTACTCCTTTCAATCGATGCTGTTGAGTCTGCGGAGGTACAGGTGCTGTATACCGGATGTTTTTTTAGAAGGTCCAAAATTCTTAAATGAAGGTAAATTCCTTTAGATTTATTTTAACACTGGGGCTATACTGAGGGCTAAGGCGGACGCCAGGTAAGAGGCAAACTACTTTAATTAGTTCGCTGATTAACTGAATACATTAATTAAATTTTATAACTTTTATTTTAGGGGACATGTTGTATTAGCAGAATTGGATATCGTCTTCCAAACAGTCCAGCCAAAAAAAAAATTTTCATGAACAAATTTTTTGCGCGCGTTACGAAGCGAGAAAAAGTCACCCTGGTAGGCAGCTTCACACTGTAACACAGCTTCTGTGAGCGCCTGTCACGTAATCGCTCCGCCCTGCGCTTTCTGTCAGTGCGTTTTTGTTCCAACGCGGTATTCCGTTAGGCCGCGGAGCGAATCGAAACAAGGAGCGATAGCGCAGGCAACCCGTCCGGGCTTCAGGTGATATCAGCCGTGTGACGAAAAGCGCAGGGCGGAGCGAACTACGTCAGAGGTGCTCCCCGCCGCTGAGTTACGGTGTGAAGATGCCTACCAGGGTGACTTTTTCGCGCCTCGTAACGTGCGTGAAAAAGTTTTAATCAAAATCGCTTTTTCTCGGTTGGACTGTTTGGAGGACGATCTCCAATTCCGCGAATACAACATAACCCTTAAAATAAAAATTTAAAAAGTTTATTAACATATTTAGTTAATCAGCGAACTAATTAAAGCAGTTTGCCTCTTGCCTGGCGCCCGCCATAGCCTCCAGTATAGCCGCAGTGCTAAAATAAATCTGAAGCAATTTACCTTTTTTTTTAATTTTGGACCTTCTAAAAAATAAACACCCCGTATATGCGGTATTAGTATATATGTCAAATGCTGCACTTCATCAAGATGTCTTATTCGCAAGGCCCCAGTGCAAACTCCAGCTTCATCGAATACATCGCAGTGGGCAGCACTGTCAGCATTCTAGATGTGGTTGAGGTGCAGTACACCGATAAGCGCACTAAAGCAATCAGCGAAGCCCTAAGCATTTAACTCATTCACTAGCAACGCATGCGTGTTCCATCTGCACAGCTTTATGCAAGAAAATTTGCTATTGAGTTGATACTGCTTGATCACATACAGGGTGTTTCACCTATGAAATTGCACATTTCTTGAAAATAGTCGTTTTGAGTTAGACTAGCGCTGTCAGCGGTGTAGTGTATCGGAATGCAGCTAAGACGTGCTAACTAGCAGGTTGATTAACTACAATTGGATAGTTTACTTTTTGGCTGTCACTGTTAGGCTCCTTAACTATTGCGAGACTGTAGCCCACTGTAAGTAATATCCATATCAGTTTTTAGAATTTCGAAAATGCGGTTACCCTCGCCGCTGTGGCCTAACAAATTATGGCAGTTTCGACGAGTTACGTGCACTGGAGAGGTTGCTTTGCCTGCACGCTTTTCGAAAGGATATGTATTTTGGCGCGGTGTAGCAAAGCTTTGTTGAGCAGCGCCGAGGGTAACCGCGTTTTTAAAGTTCTGAAAACTGATGTGGATATTACTTACTGTTGGCTACACACCTGTCAATAATTATGGAACCTAAAAGTAATAGTTAAAAAGTTAACCATTCAATATTAGTGAACCAGCCAGCTAGTTAGCACGTCTTATTTGTATTCTGATGCACTACACTGGTGAAAATTCTATGCCGGAAAAAGCGCTATTGTAACTGAAAAAGCTTGTTTTTAAAAAACTGCGTGAAATCTTAGTTGAAACACCCTGCATATGCTTGGGTTCACTCAGTTTATTTATGTGATCTATTATCCATCGTTTACGTGAAAGGGATATAATTAAGCCACGACCTGCTCTACCTTACGTAAGCGCTCTTCCACCAAAAAAGTTGCATGTAATTTCAAAAACTATGCTGTGCACATGAGTGATTTTCCAACCAATAATTTTCTAGTCAACAATTTGGATGTTAAAGACACTCTTCCACTGCCAGAATTCTCAGTATGTTGTCTAAGGTGCCTACTATACAGTGCGGTTTTGAGTCCATTGAGAAGAAGGCAGTTTTATTACAATGTACGATATTCTGAAATAATTACCAGCACTACAATTCAAAGCAGCCAAACTTTTAGTGCAGTGGGTTCATGTGGCATTTGTCCCACATCCCGTACTACAAAAATTGAGAACGGCGTGTGCATGTGCTTCGCTGCTGTGCATCTCATATGTGTCGTAATCAGTGTGCGTACCTTTTGTTTTCGAGCCTGCATCTGGGATTTCACCTAACTGCAGCCTAGTGAGATGGCGAGTGGTTGAGCACCATCAGAGTCAACGCACGAAATCACCTGCCAAGGAATGTACAACAGCACTCGTCTTCCCACGATCTCTAGTTGCGAAACATTTATCTCTGGTCTCTTAAATTTCTGCACACTGCATCATGTGTACTCTAACGCAATTTTTGCAAAGCATTACTTCGGCACTACTTTAAAGCTCCCAGATTGCAGCAGGTTCAGAAAAGCTACTCCAAGAGCAAGGGGCCCAAAATCATACTTCTCTGAGTGAGTGAAATCATCATCTATATTTTCCGGATTATATTGTGACGAAAACGAAGCTGGCAGTGGCGCGGGACGGAGCGCCCGCGCTAGGCCAGCGGCCATTAAATCATCTCACAGCCATCGTTCACCACGCCTCATTCTTCGGCTGGCCGCCGCGTTACATTTGGTGTGAGGTGCTGGGGTCCCTTCATCGCCATCCTGGTCACGGAGCTTCGGCGTCCTGGGCCTGCCGTGGACGTCGGCCGTGCGTACCTGGTCAGCGCCGCACGGCCGTGCCCCAGCCCGCCCGACCTGAACCGACCTCGCCGCTCACCCCAGCCCCGTCCCCCGCCCGGACCACACGACACGACGACCCAAGACCCGACGGACCCAAGACCCGACGGACCCAAGATCCGACGGACCCAAGACCCAACGGACCCAAGGCCCGACGGACCCAAGACCCCACCGACCCAAGACCCCACCGACCCAAGACCCCACTGACCCAAGACCCAAACGTGAGGACACCGCCCCCCTGCCCTGCCGTTCGGTGCGTCCAGAGACCTCGGCCGTCAGCTCCTGGCACCCTACGGCCCGGATGCTTCGTGGACCGGGACTCATTCTCTCATCTTTCTCATCGTGGCGGCCAGCACTGCACCATCTTCTACATATTGTTCGACCCTTCACTCAAGACCAGCGCCATTTCGCCGACTGTTCGTCACCGATCGGGACGATCGCTCGGAGGCCCCGGGTAGTGTGACGAAGACGAAGCTGGCAGTGGCGCGGGACGGAGCGCCCGCGCTAGGCCAGCGGCCATTAAATCATCTCACAGCCATCGTTCACCACGCCTCATTCTTCGGCTGGCCGCCGCGTTACAATATCTTTAAATGGTTAAAAATTAATTCGCAGAGCCTGCCTATAAAAGTGCCCTGTGGACATGATAAAAAACTCCCTCAGAGCCCACTTTGTAAGAACTTTTTCAAGGAGGAAATAAACAGTCCATATGCGCTGCGCAAAAAGCCCCCCCGAGGGGAGATAAATGTTTCATTCATTTTTCAGCAAATTAATTCGATTCCCATTAATGAATGCTCTAGAGGACACGGGATTCATCCCGATTTAGTCATCTTTTTGGCTAAGTGTGTATGTTGTCGAACGTTTGCAAATACTTTTTCTCGTGAAACTTAACTCTTAGAAGATACACTGCCTAAAAGCTTGCGGTGTGATTACTTTGTAAGGATAATTACATTTTTAATAACCAAAGGCGTGATGCAATATGGCGGACGACGATGCGATGAACGTTCGTTTATGCTGCAAGCCTGGGTTCCCACCTTAAGATCTTTGCACCATGGAGTCCTCCGAGTGCTGCCGGGTAAATCTCTAATTAATGAAAAATTGAACAAGTTTCAGAATTCGATTAGATGAATGGCGTCGGATGAGCTAAACTTGCAGGTGAAGCACGCGAAGCTAGTCTGTTGAAGCATTTCAAATGGCGACGCAATCGGTGAAAAATGACCCGGTGGTTTTTAGGCTTCTTAGTAGCGTTCTTGGCTCGAAGCCGCATTGTGACGTCACCTACAGAGGAATATTTTTAGCACAGAAACGAACAAAAAACAACGCCGTTGAAAGAGAAGGCCGCGGAACGTTGTCCGTTGGCATCCGAAGTCACATGACATGCTCTGGGCAACGAGAGCGGAAAACAAAAATCTCACCTGCCGTAACATCTTAACTGAGCTTTTCCGCATCGCCCAAAGGCTATGAGCAGAAGTCCCGACTTCTAATTGCGATTTCGTCCGCATTTTTAAAGTTAGCGCGAAAGAGTTTACATGGTCTATATAAAAATGAAACTTCGTGCATTCAATTTTTTGAATAACTTGGAATTCTGAAAAATCGTTTCACACTTCTCTCTAAAACAAATAATCGGCGTAACCCTTTGAAGAATTTTTCCGCTAGGTAAAAATAAAAAAATTTCTTTTTTCAAGTGGATGTCTATCGGTCATATAGTGTTTTTTCTAGCACCAGCACCAATTATTTTGTCACTGTTAAATTCACTGTCAAAATTTATATCTGCATATTGCTACGTTGAATCTCTGCATAGGTGAGCTGATGGGCATCGGGAAGGTAGCATTTCCCTAGGAAATACAAATTGCCCGCGTTATTCCTGTCTTTAAACGCGGTGATGAGACTACACAAATTAGCGGCCTATTTGAATCATTCCAGCACTTTCTAAAAGTATTGAGAAAATAATGCATGACTGAATATTGGTAAATTGGTTTTTGAGGAAAGGGAATGGTGCAGTATCTGTTTCACATATATCGGCGGACACCTGGACCGCGCCGTAAGGGAACGGAGGAAGGTAGGAGTGAAAGAAGGAAGAGTGAAAGAGGTGCTGTAGTGGACGTCTCCGGAACAATTTCGACCACTTGGGGATCTTTAACGTGCACTGACATCGCACAGCACACGGGCGCCTCTTGCGTTTCGCCTCCATCGAAACGCGGCCGCCGCGGTCGGGTTCGAACCCGGGTACTCCGGCTCGGTAGACGAGCGCCTTACCACTGAGCCACCGAGGCGGGTTACTGAATATTGTCATTATTAAATTACTTTCACAACCAGACCATCACTTTTAACAATGTTTTAGAAAACATCGGTTTTTCGAAGCAACCCTCCTCACTGAAAAAGAAAATATTTTAGATGCATTCCATCGTAAGCACATGGCACCAGGTTTATACATCTATTTCTCAAAGGCTTTTGATTTACTTAATCACTCTATCTTTCTTAACAAAGTAGAAAAATACGATGTACGTAGAACCACCTGCGAGCTCGTTAAATCTTATCTTTCTTACAAGATGCAATTCGTAAATTCGAACAAAGCCACTTCCGCTAAGAAGCCGATTATTATTGGTGTGCCACAGGGAAGCATTTTAGGCCAATTTTATTTTTGATCTGCGTAAATGCATTGTAAACTGGACAGATAGCACTTCAGTTATCTCGTACGCTGATGACACGACCGTGTTTACTGCAGGCAGCTTATGCACAGGTATTGAAACAAACGCTAACAAGACACCGGGTAAATTAGATGTCTGGGCAGAAGTGAATTGTTTATAAATGAACTGTATATAAACAAAGGTAAATTTGTAAACACCTAGAGATAAACAGTTGACAGAGCAGGTGAATACGTTTTTTGGCTCCCAATAATTAGAGATGGTGGAGAATATTTTTCAAAGCATTTTACATAGAATGAACATGTTTACTACCTCCAATCCTAGCTCTCATGTGCTATTGGTGCCATTGTTCTTATGCGGAGCATTCTCCACGCCGCGGTGAAGCTTATCCTTTACAATGCTTTAGTGTTATCTCATGCTGTATTGCGTGCGACATTGCGTGGGGCACCATTGGTTCCGCCAATTTGCACAGGCTACATTTTGTGCAGAAAAGAGACATGTGTTGAATTGCCGATGTTCGTTATATTTCTCCACTAAATGTCCTCTTTTAAAGTACGCAATTCTTCCGGTGTGTTGTTTCGCTGATGGTATAAAATAAAGCTATTGTTAAAATTGGTATGTGCTATGCATTTCACCGTACAAAACTACAAGTGAATACAGGCGTTCGTCAAACCAGACACAAAGAAATGTGGTTCGGGCCTACCTGTAGAACATCCTATAATCGACATTTTTTTTTCACGCACTACCTTCACTGCTAAACCTATTAAACCGAAAATATTTTGTTCCTACCTGTAACCAAAGCTGTCTCATCAAACGCTTTTGCCAACTTGTTTTTTGCCGGACTTGTATAAAACTCCCATATATGTGCCCGTTCCTATTGACCGCTGCTGTTTATACTGTTAATCATTGCATGGTTATCATTGTTTCTTTCGCATTTGCCACTTTGATTATGTAATTTTCCACACGCTCTGCTACTTCCTTACTTAATGTAACAAGCGTGTATTACTGGCCATCATCTTGCTGTTTGCCAACTTGTAATGGGTCGGGACCTCCTCAAACTCTCCGAGCTTTTAGTCTCGTACTCCTCCTTTTCAAAGGAAATAACAGTTCATTGGCTGAAATAAAATAGGCTGAAGAACAAATTCATTGCCACATTTCCTCCCCGTAGACAACGTAATGTCGCGGCTTCGTTTACCAGATTAAACGAAGAAAGTCCCGCAGAAGCCATTTTGCGCTGTATAGATTCGCATTCCCGCGTATTTAAAGGGACGCTTCTTTCTTGGGAACATAATCAAACCTTGAACAAATAAATGGCAGCGCAAGGAAACGAGGTCTAGACGAGACAACAAGGACGGCACTGATCGTCCAACGTTTATTGCCAACGAATCGTGCCAACATGTATGCACTCTGAACAATCCAGCGTCATCGTCAGTGCATGCGCAAATATGTCAGCTCTTTATCAGAGAGAGTGATAGAAGCGGAGCTAACACATGCTTCTCCCCGATTATATACCAACTCCGAGTCAATGATTTCGCGCGTTACACGTAGATTATTCTTTTTTATAATGACGGTGATAGTAAGATCTGGGGAACAATCTTCACACGTAAGGCAGTGGGCTGCCAGAAGGCCTTCAAAATCTTTTCCTTCGAGGGAATTTTCCACGTTTTTGGCACGCTCCCTCAACCTGCCATTCAAGCATCTCCCAGTTTGGCCGACATAAGTTTTACCACAGTTTAACGGAATTTCATATACTACGCCTTCTGCGCATTCAACAAAGGGCCGCCGATGCTTCTTTCCACAGTTATTTTGCTTCGCTGTCTCACGATTAGTCATCTTGCACAGCTTTGACAGCTTGTGAGGAGCAGAGAAGACGACTTTCACGTCGTACCGCTGCACTACCTTTTCAAGCTTGTGTGACAGTTTGTGAATGTAAGGTATCTCAGCTACCTTTTGACTACGCTGTGCATGGGCGTCACACTTACTCACTTCAGTGCTCAACTTTTTGAGTAGGCCTTCAACAACCGAAATGAGAAGGTGCTGCGGATAACCGTCACTGCTCAGCCTATCGGCTTGATGTTTGAACGCTTCTGCTGCGAGATGCGGGCAACTTTTGCTAAGGGCGTTTTTAAAGCAGGAGGTGGCGATGGCTCGCATAACGAGCTTTGAGTGTGCAGAGTTGAATGGCAGAAGCGGTTTTTTGGCGCGCGGTTCATAGCCCCAGCAGACACCATCACCTTTAAAGTGGAGCCTGATATCTAAAAACCTAATTTGGCCGTTCACTGGGAGTTCGTGGGTTAGGTCAAGAGGCCTCATCACAGTTCCTAAGGTGGCCAATATCTTTTTAAGCAGCACGATCAATTGCCTGCGCGTCACAATGTACAACAACTACAATATCATCTACAAACCTCAAGACCGAGCGAACGTTTTGGTCTTTGAAGGATGGGATTAAAAAATGGTCTAAGTGAGCAAGTACAAGGTCACTAAGGACTGGGGCAATGCAAGACCCGATGCATACGCCCTGCTTTTGCAGGTGCGGTGTCCCTTCAAACTGGATGTAAGTTCACTCCAAATAAAAGGTTAAAAGCTCTACAAAACCTCGGATTGGAACTCCAGCTGCGTTCTCGAAGGCAATGCAGCCAAATTTGTCAATAGAGTGCTCAAATCATTCAAGGATTAGCTTGTGAGGTAAAGAATAAACAATGTCTTTAATGTCGACTAAGAAGGCTTGGCAGCCCTTGTCATGATTACGGGAGAAGAATTCTATAACCTGGTTAGAGTTCATTACTAGAAACGGATCGTCCACGGGTAAAAGCTTAAGTTGTCGTTGCAAAAAACCTGCGACAGAATGCTGCCATGTTCCGGATTTAGAGACAATAGTCCTTAGTGGCATTTCTAACTTATGGGTTATCGCGCTAAAGAATAGATTTAAAAAGTTTTTCTTGCTGTTATCGGTCGCCTTTACAAGCTCTGAAAGGTTTAACCGTTCGCAAAGTTTCTTTGCGCGGGTCTTGACTTTAGTCAAGGGTGACGCTGGGTCCTTGACTTTAGTCAAGAATGACGGCTACGATGACGCCGGATTATTCAGAGTGCAGATTATGTTCGCACAATTCGTTGGCACTAAAAGTTAGAAGTATCAGCGCCATCCATGTTGTCTGGTCTAGTCCTCGTCTCCTTGCGCTGCCATTTATTTGGTCAAGACATATACCAACACCCCCAATTTTCCACGTTAGTCAAGTTCATAATCTAGCCCTTCTGCTAAGTAGTGAAATGGAAATGTCTCAGCTATTTGTACGATATTAAGCATATACGATTTCAGGACGACCAGAGAGTAAACAAACTAACCGGTCGTGTACGAAGAAAAATGCTGAAAAATGAAAAAAGTACTGTTTCTCCGGCATGGTGGTCAAGCTCCAATAACGAGAACCGGTGAAGCTCATTATGAAAGCAAAGTATTCGTGCACTTTTGGAAACCAGCTGCTCACAAGCGTTAACCATGATGATCAGAGGACGGGAGATGTGTGTGCCTGTCTAGAATTTTTCTTCGAGACTCGTGATTAAAGTGTACTAGTTTTTAATCAATAGGTTTGACTACTGAAAATCCGAAATGGTTTACCAACAAAAGTTGCTTAAAACTGGGCTGATTGAATAAGAAAGCACTCTTGTTGTGTTTTAGTCACAGCAATCCTTTCTCCGTATCAACGATGAAGCTCGAATAATCTTCAGGATGGAATTACCGAATTTGCAACAAATTCAACTGTGTTTCTCCGATAACCACAAACGCTCTCAAAAAGAAATACTTCTAATAGCGCCCACTTCGGCAACGTCAATGTCTCGGATTCCAATTATTTTTCTTACTTCAGTAATGTTGTGGCTGTTGCTGACTAATGAGGACGGAAGTACTCTTGGCGAGGGAGGCAGGCCAACCCGAAAAAAAAAGAAAAGGCCAATGTTTCTACATTTTCTTAGCTTATGGTTAAGAACTAATTATGGTATGCAGATGACCTCGTACGCTGTTTTGGTCTTAATTAATAAGCTCCCATTCAATTACATCTTGTCTCAGGATTTCAAAACTGCTCGTTCATTTAAAAGTGTTATTAAGCTTTCCTTTCTTTGAACTGTTTTTATTTAACGCGGTTTTCTTATTCTCTATTGGCCTTCTCCGCTGTGTAGTGTTTCATGCATTGCGTGTTTCATGCTTCAGTGGATGTATTCATTTCCTATTTTGTGTTGATGTAAGTTTCTCTTTAAACATAACCCCACAGTGTTGCTGCTGTAAACGTACATCTGTACTATGTTTCTTTGCTTGGGACCCTGCGCCCCGTCAGGCAGAATTTATCCGCCTTTAGCTGCGGGCTCCAAGATTTTTTCCAATCCTAAATAAAAAAAAAATCTATCCAATTTCAGGTACCCGGAGTGCTTTGCGCCGACAATCAATAAAGGCGGCAAGAGACAGCCTGCACCGTTTGATGTGTCTCATCTACGCCGCTAAATTTGTTAAGGCTGCTAAACCTTCTCTACCGGCTTTTGTCGTACTCCTGGAACTGGGTGGAGCGGTGCAGTGGCCCTCTAAGTGATAGTAGCATTGGTTCCTGTTAGGTTCTCCTAATGTGTTTTTCGGCTCTAGGGCGTCTTCTCTCATCACAGACACAAAACTAAATCATCTTTCGCCCATTCGGCTTCCGTCTGCTCACTGCTCCTTTCAAGACCGTGTACTTTCGCGTTGTTTGACAAACTCTGCATGTCGTTTAACGAATTGGGAATGCATCTGAAAACTCACTCTAAGCTAGCTCCCTGCCTTTAAAACACAAAAAATTGAGCGGTGTTGAAGCTCTATATAGAGTTTGTCTATTTTGCGTGATACCGCACCTTTCCTGAAAAAAATGGAGGAAATGATAACCTCGTTAAATTTAATAAGAAAAACGCGCACTACTAGTGTGTGTTTTCTGCACCGTTACGATGGTACGGCGTGCAGAAAAAATAAAACGATGCTGAACGGGTACTTCTGGGTTAGAGCTAAGCACCTATTAATTGTTTTATTTGACTTTACTTGGTTTTATATAACCATTAAGAAGTGTCAGGAGAAATACGGAAAGTCAAGAAGGCTGCACCTTCAGAAAAAGTGCACCTTTTCCTTACAGCAGTGAGAACATTGCAGCTACAGCACAGCCGGGAAGGGCATGAAAAGAAGCGCAATGTCAATGAATAATCAAGTCACAGTCCTGGATTGGTCTTGAGCGGAACGCAAAGTGACATTCACTGGTAGAAATGGCATACACTTCCCATTTGTCTAGTTTACACGAGTCAAAGAGCAATGAAAGCACAAACCGCTAGTGCAGCAAAGTTTAAAACAGAGGAACAAAAAAAGGTTGAAAAGGGACACAGACTTTTTACTAAGCTGAACAAACTGAAAGCAAACAAAAACGTTTGCAAAGACCGTCCTTCCTGCCTTTCGCGAAATTTTATCAAGAGACCATCTACATCTTGAAGCCAGCGTTAGTTGCTGTTGCTTTTTCTGATTTTCAAGACGCGCATCCGTAGGTGGTTCGAGAGCGCTGCAAGGATGCGTTTCACATGTTGAGTGTTTTTCTCAGCTTCTGTATTGCGTCACTTCTTTTATAGACGTTGCTATCCTTCACAATTTTCAGTTTTTTTTTTATTGCTTCTATGGGAACGTGGTCAGCGGAAGGTTCAGTTTGAATTTGCAGCTCACGCTTCCCCTATTTATTCATCTGAAAAGACCAAAGCCGTAGTCATCTGGGCGCAGAACAAGCGAAAGCGGAAAGAAAGGAACTTGGAGAAGGAAGCTTGAGCAAGAAACTTTGAACTCTTCTTTATTCGGGGTGGCTACGCTCAGTGGCCTGTTTTTTTCGTTTGTATATGTCTTTTCTCTTTCACGAGCTAGCTTCTTGGCGTACCCATAATGCACCCCAGACGCTTCCTTAACTCTCTTTTAGAAGCCCCCATTCAGTGACGAGAAGTCTACTCTCACAATCTCCAGACTGTGTTTCTCTTTCGAGTATAGGGCCCGTAAGGATTCTGTATGATTTGTTTCCCGAGAAGTTGCACTGCTTTCGATCCGTCCGAGTACAAAAGAAATACGCACGGCCCAACTATAACGAAAACCATTTGCACTTTTTTTCTTTACTATAAATGCCGAGCACTTTCATAAAAGAAAAAAACAACGCAAGGCAGCAAACTCGGCTCCCCCCCCCCCCCCCTTCCCCCTGGGGCATATTCGAAGGAGGGGCCAAACGCACCGATGAAAAAAAAACCGCTAGCTTGCTCAGGGTGATTTGGCAGTATTTTTTCTGCCAGAATTCGCAGTGATGACCACTGCAGTTCAAGACGCATTCTTCATTTGACGTTTTGATATTTGGGGCACCACCATTTTCAAGCGCCCTCCTGTGTTTCGCTGCCTTGAGAATTTGTCCTGCCCCTCCCTCATTTACACATAGGTAGACCCACATAGATTAGAAATTCTTCCTCTTTTTATTTTTTGATATCATGCGTCCAGACATGCCAATGTTTTCGTATACCTAACGCTATGAATTGAGCGCAGCGGCGTCACTATATATAGAGGCACCATCTCTGATCCCATGTTGCCTCAATTCCTCATTGCTACAGCAAAGAAAAAACAGATGGTTTGGGTAAGGAATAATTTCTGCTGTCAGCCTCCCACTCGTTCCTTCAATTTTTTTTTTCCAGTTTTTACAGACACAAACGGAAGGTTCATCGCGCGTATTTTTCTGAAGGAGTGGTTCTGATGTTTTGATTTTTTCTCACAATATTAATCTGGGAGGGTAGATGCTTGGGCTTGAATTAAAGTTACCGCGCTTGCCTAGTCTGTACAGTGTTCAGCGAAAATATGGGCACTGAAGACAAAGCTAGCTTGGACTGCATCGGCATAATAACTGCACTTTAAATACAGAGAGGAAGCATTCAATGAAAATATGGCTTACATAAACTAGAAGCGTTTAACAAGTAAAATACTGAATCGTCACCACCAGCTCTTTTCACTAGTATACTGGGGTGGTACAAGCAGATTTGTGCCGCGGATAGCTTAGGCTAGGCCACACAACCATTCGCTTTTAAGCATTAATCATGGAGTGTCTTTTAATATTGACATCCCGAGTTTGAACGGGGTGTCGAAAGAATGAAGGCTTCATTTTTAAATCCAAACTTCTAAGCAATAAACGACTCTGTAGCTGCAGAGTAATATCAACATGACCAGAAAGTCTCATGAAAACGATTTTTACGAATTAGAAAAAATTGGTGGCAGCTGCCCTGTATGTCATTTAGGTAAGATGTCGCAAGCTCAAAGCCGGCCGCTCCGCCAACGATTCGAGGGGGGAAAATGACCGCGAATTCTGTATTGGTATAAAGAAACATAATTCTATATTACTTGACATCGCTAATTTACGTTTAAACGTGCCCGTTTACAGTACACGTCACTCTCAAAAGTGGGAGATTAAAACTCACCAGACAACTTTTAGTAAACAAATGCTTGAGAACACTTTACCGCGCCTATTAAATTCTCCTAATGAAAATAGCATCAGTATCGAAAAAATGAGCCCCTCAAATTTTAACTCTCTTGAGTTTATGTGGTTTTGACCGATTATGGAGTGTGTTGTAACAGTTCTTTTTCATCTTACCCTCTATGTATACCTGGGTAATTGTTTTTCCAGGACAGGTGACCTGTGTATGCTGTGTTTTGTATGCTGTGCTTCCATGCGCTGCCACATGTAAGGGGGGTCCAGGGCCTCTCAAGCTGCACTGTCGCAGCTTTTACCTGCCTCCTCCATTTTGTAAAAATGGACATAAATAAAAGAAAGAAAGAAAGAAAGAAAGAAAGGAAGAAAGAAGGAAAGGAAGAAGGAAAGAAAGCAAGAAAGAAAGTAGGAAAGAAAGAAAGAAGGAAAGAAAGAAAGAAAGAAAGAAAGAAAGAAGGAAGGAAAGAAAGAAAGAAGGAAAGAAAGAAATAAAGAAAGAAAGAAAGAAAGAAAGAAAGAAAGAAAGAAAGAAACAAACAAACAAAAAAAGAAAGAAACGATGGCACAGGCAATTTCTATGGACGTAATTCAAACCCGCCTCGTCAAAAATAATCAGGTGGAGCCGTTACGATCCTCGCAAGCAAGCATTCTTAGCTTTTGATTATGTACTCTTGATTGGTGGACAGCGGTCCTTGCTACTTATTCTGACAAGAGAAAAAGTAAAAACAGAAAGTGTAGCTGGATTGCATAGCTTCACGGTTAGAAAATAGCCTTATGCCGTGCCCACAGCCTGAGCTACAAAACTTTCTTGCTAAGTCGAATGCACTTGAACGCACTTGTTCCTGTCAACACTGCTATAGCAAACGCAGGAAACTTCGCTCTACAGACGCATGATCTGGATTTGCCTTCAGCGCCATTATATGTAGAAGACATCAAAAACAATTACCAGGTACAATCGCGAAATATTATGGGGGTACCAAGCAATTCTTATGATGTTCAAATGTGGAGCACTTATATTTGTCGCTGATTGTGTAGCTGAGTTGTCGGGGACTTCGCAGTTTGTTTTTTCCCTTCCGCAGCTCGCTTCGCACGTTGTGGGACTTTGCAGTGGTTTCGTACTTCGTCGGAAGCTAACTGCCACCTCCACTCACGATTTTCTATCTCGCCTGGTGTAGGCGCGAGTGATTCAACTTCGGATGATCGTATTTCCTAGCGTATCGCACGGAGCCGACATGCTACTGTGGTCATGTACCACATCAAGTCTTTCACGGCGGTTACCTCTGGCCCAGAGCACGCGAGGGAAGCGTCCAGCTGCCCCGATTTTTACGGCACTCTGCTTTGTTATCCAGCTGAAAGGGCATTGTATACCATTGAAGGGAGGAGGAGGGGAGCCTCCAAATCTGCTTCTATTCATCGCGGAAGTTGTCTTGCCTTACTCGGTCTACCCCTGCTTTGTGAGGCCCAGGACAGGTGATGATGCCATTCGCGGGCCATGCTTTTGACACAGCTTTCAGACGACGGGGGGGAGGGGAGGGGGAGTAGGTTGGGAGGGGGGTTCCTCAACGAAAGAAACAATGCTCTCGCATTAAAAGGCAAGAGCATTTTTTTGTGCGAGGGCTGTTACGAGAGCAAAAACGTTTAACTTGCAAAGACGCCATTCAAGGAAATGTCGGAAAAATGCAGTTAATTTTGTCGAGGTTAGCTCCTCCATTGAATGCTACTTCTTTCTCCTCTAGCTATTGCTTCTAAGTTTACCTGTATTACTGGCGAAGCTAGTTCTTGCTGGATTCGAGAGTTGCTTTCTGACCTTGCACAGTACCAGAGGAGTAGCCGTGGGGGGGAGCTTAAGGGGCTTCAGCCCCCCCCCCCCCCTGAAATTTTTTTTGTCACGCACCGCTGAACAAAACAACCACCGGCTCCAGATGTAATTCTGGATTTTGTCACCTACAAAGGGTTTTTCAGACTAGAAAAGACATTTTGGCGCCAACATTGGTAACTCTGCTTGGATTTCGCGGCAACGCCCATGCACATGGAGTCACGTAACGCAAGCATCAGTTAGCATCACGATCAAAATTACCATGCCAATACGAAAACTTTGAGGTCATCAATAACCGAGCATGATTTACCTTGCTTATTGAAAGCCCTGCTAGCGCGGCGTTTCCAAACATACACACTCGGATATTGGTTATTTCAACTTGCGGCATCAATCGTGGCTTTCGTTTATCCTTCTCTTTCCTTTTTAGCTAACTGCATGATGACGCGCGTCCATAGCGAACTGCAACACCGAGCTGCACATCGTTACGATGTGGAGGTCGGTGTTGAGGTCGCCCTGGAGGCGACCACGGCCACGTTTATTTGAGGCTGCCTGGGAAGAGGTAGCGACAGAGCAGCGGCGGCAGCGTCCGGCGAGGCCGAAGTCGAGAGCGTTCTTTTCGCGAGCCAGCGTTCTCCTCCGCGTGCTCACCGATTCGTCTTCTTCCGCGAGCCGATACGGTGGCGCCACACATTCTTATGAACATATGAATGGGAATGCTGACCTCAAGAAGCACTTTGGTTTGGGCTAGTTGGTTCTTAGCTGTAGTTGATGCCAGGACGGCGCGAAAGGAACAAGGACAAGAGAGGCACACAAAATTGGCTGTGGCTTAGCTGAGGTTAACCTGGATATCTCGAAACAAAAAGCTCTCGCTGCTTTTACGCCAACTCCCTAGTTATCACTGCTGGATCGGTATTTCTGCGCCGACCGACTGTTGCTTCTTCTTCTCCTTCCATGGCGAGTGTCTGCGCCTGTTCTATGGGCAAGCGCGCCTTACATAACCCTGCTTTCAAATACGCACTGCGAACGGCTCCGGCGAAAGGTCAGACCGTGGCGAGGAGGAGAAGCAGTGGCGCCCATGCGTAGTAGTGCGCGGCAGCGAACGGCCAGGCGACGGAGTCAGCGGCGGCGACGGCGGCCACCTGCGCCGTGCGTGACGTCGCTCGGTTTCGCGCATGCGCAGATGTGGCAAATCTGGCCTCCGGCTCACGCGAAGCGCAGTGTTGACGAGCCTAGTGAAGCTTTTCGCTTTAAAAGCTTTTCGCTTCAAAACTCTCTCGCCTCTGTCCTGTTGTGTTCTTGTGCCTCTCTCATCCTTGTTCCTTTTGTGCCGTCTTGACATCAACTACGGCCTGACCTTCCCATGTGCTGAACAATCTTGCCTTTAAAAATTGTCCTGCGCTCACTCCGAGTTGTTAAGAGAGAGAGAGAGGGAAAGGCACGGATGTCAACCAGAAAGGATTCCGGTTGGCTACCCTGCACAGGGGAAGGGAATGAGGGGAATTAAAGAGGAAAGATAGAAGTAACGGGAAATAATCACAGTCTGTCAATCAAGGCAGTCCCTCTCAAAAAGCGAAAGAGTGATTTGTAAGCCTTGATGGCAGTTGACTGTTGTGGCCACGGACCGAGGATCTTGGCCTCTTTGAAAGGGCGAGGGTCCAGGCAGTCCAGAGCACATCGCACCTTATGTCTTTCGGCTACACAGGCAGGGCACTCACACAAGATATGGGTGATTGTCTCATCACAGGCGCAGTTCACACAAGAAGGGCTGTCGGCCATCGCGATACGGAAAGCATACTTATTCGTGAAGGCAACACCGAGCCATAGACGACGCAGTAGTGTTGCTTCACGACGCGCTACATTACACGGAAGACGGAGGCGCATTCTAGGGTCCAATGTCCTGAGGCGACGGTTGCACAACTCTCCAGAGTTCCACGCCGAAAGTGTGAGCTCCAGCCTCAAAGAACGAAGCCCACACGCTGCGTCAGATCTCGTTACGGGTATATTAACGGAGATTCCGTCATTGTGGGCAGAACGGGCAGCTTCGTCAGCCTGGTGATTGCCATGAATGCCGCAGTGGCCCGGCAGCCACTGGAAAATTATGTCATGTCCTTTCAATGTGGCGTCATGCTACAGCTTGCGGATTTCGGCAACGAGTTGTTCGTGTGACCCACGGCGTAGTGCAGTTTGCAGGCCTTGAAGGACTGCTTTAGAGTCGGGGAAAACTGTCCAGTCATGTGCAGATTCCTGACTAATGAACTGAACTGCAGCCCGTAGGGCAGCTAGTTCTGCACCAGTTGAAGAGGTGAGATAGGTAGTCGTCACCTTCATTAAAATAGACCTGGCCGGTATCACCACAGACCCAGCAAAAGTCACTGTTGTTGAAGTCACTGAGCCATCTGTGTAGACATGTATGCGGTGTTTATGGTTAAAATGCAAATGATGCAGTGTCAGTTGCTTGAGACCAGGCAATGATAAATCAGATTTCTTATTAATTCCAGGTTTAGATAGGTGCACCCGGGGTTCATGGAGACTCCATATGGGTGAGCATGATCTTGATGGGTGGGCGAACTGCGAAGGAAGATAGGCACGGTGAGCTTGAATTACATTTGCAAATGCAGTATGTGGTCTGAGTGCAGGAAGAGCTGCAAGATGATGACTCGGAACTCGCGTGAGGTGCCGAATGTGTGTTCTCATGGTTTCAACAGCAATGTATGAAGTAACAGGATGCTCCCCAGCGACAACAATAGTGGCTGCCTTTGAGGCACATTTAGGTAGCCCAAGGCAGATTCGTAGAGCTAGCGCTTGAACACTTTGAAGTGTCTGAAGGTTTGTGTTTCTGATATTGTTTAAAATGGGAAAGCTATACCGCATGTATCCCAGGAGCAGCGAACGGTACAGTTGAAGCATCGAGCGTACAGATGCACCCCAGGACTTTCCCCCGAGGAAGGAGAGAATATGAACAATCGCTGTCAGTTTCTTACGCATGTCGTAAAGATGGGGACTACACAAGAGGTTCCTATCGATAACAACGCCAAGGAAGCGATGGTTTTTCTCATAGGGAATGGCGTTGCCATTAATATATATGGGGTAACTTGTAATTTTTTTTCGCGTGAACACCACGAGGGAGCATTTCTCGGTTGAAATGTTTAGGCCCTGTTGACGAAAGTATAACGTCAGTATCGTTGCCGCCTTTTGTAGTCTCGCACTAACTTGGGGACGGGTCACGCTTGATGCCCAAATATAGATATCATCGGCGTATATTGAGATCTGGACTGATTGTGGCAATGAGTCAACCAGGCCGATAAGAGCTATGTTGAAAAGAGTTGGGCTCAGCACTCCACCCTGCGGGACTCCGCGCGAATTTAGATGCGAAGTGGTTGGTCCGTCTTCAGTCTGGACGAAACACGACCTGCCTGACAAATTTCTGCGTATCCAGCTGAACATGCGGCCTCCAATCTCAGCAGCTTCTAATGCGTCCAAAATGGCCTGATGCGTTACGTTGTCGTAGGCGCCCTTGATGTCCAAGAATAGTGCCGCAGTCAATCTTTTCAAGTTTTTTTGGTGCTGGACGGACGATACAAGTTCAACCACATTGTCAATCGAAGAGCGACCACGTCGAATCCCAGACATAAATGCAGGGTAAATTTGGTATCGCTCCAGGTACCATTCCACGCGTGTTAACAACATTCTTTCCATGACTTTCCCCACACTGCTGGAGAGTGCAATTGGTCGGTATGCTGAAATGTCGAGTGGTGATTTTCTCCGGTTTAAGGAGTGGTAGGAGACGACTGGCCGAGTTGTTAAGACTGCCGTAGAAAACCAATAGGATGCTATTTTGACAATACGTAGCACAAAACTGCCAGTGTCTCCAGGAGGGATTTGCCGATAATTCGATTACCATAGGTGGATCTAGTGATATGCGAAAAAAAAAATGTGCTCATGAACAACTTCACGTTTAAATAGCGTGCTTGGTCTGAAGTTTTCAGCATAAGACCTGGTACCATTACAGCGACCAGCCTATTTTCGACAGAGGACTAACAAATGTAGTGTAAATAAGTTTCACGCCTGCATGGAAAGCTCACTTTCTACCGAGTTAACGTTTAATAAAGCGACAACGTTTAGAGTCCCGTTCATCGGAAAATCCGGTGTCGTCGTCGTCAGCGGTGGAGGCGTGAGCGAAAAATCCCTATCGAAGCAGACACCTTCCTGCCACCTAGGTCACGTCAACAGAACCTTCCCACCATGGCAGGTGGGAACCTGCTCACCGATCCGTGAGGAAGCTGCCCACCATGGTCCTTCCCCTTTAAGTTTTTGTTTCGATCTGCATGTGCACATTTATTTGCAGTTGTTTTCCATTTGCTTGTATTTTCTTTTCGACGTAATCAAGCACTTCAGCTTTGTTTCTATTTCCTTCTCGATATGCGCATGCTCCCTTGCCCCTCCCCTCTATAATGCTTCCTATAAACACTGAGGGAGTTATTAATAAATTAATGAATTCATTAATAAAAAAGCTATCCTGGTAGCTCCGTGACCAACTATGGATGTGTAGTGTTGTATAGTTACACCGCCTCTTTTGAACGCCACAGCGTTCAGGCTGCCGCTCAGCGGTAAACTGGCATCGTCCCGGTGGCGCTGTTGTGCCGAAAAACCTTTGTCACGCGTGTATGTCTGGAATTAGGGTATCTCGAAAAGAGGAATTCCAAGGTTAACTAAAGGTCACCGCCTCCCTAAAACAACATAAACATACGAAGTATTTATTTCACCGGTAGAAAAGATTCATAAATTTACTCGCGGTTCCAACTGAATAACCTTGAATCTCGAGCTAGGTTGGCTACCGACTAGGTCATGTAGGCACTTTGACTAGCTCGAGTTACAAGGAAGGAGGGTGAGTGTGTGCGGTGTTAGCTTAATTTAAAGCTTAGTAGTGTGGTATTGAGAGGACTGAACTCGACATGCTTTGCAGTCAGATACTAATTAGAGTAATATTATGCGCTGACTGTAGTCTGGAAGCGTACAAAGGCAGGAATATGGGAACGATGTTGTTATACCTGTCATGAATGTGTGAACGTGAGAGGTGCGAGCTGCAGGCATTGACAATGTTGTGCCAGAAACGCGGCGCTGAAGCCATAGGCCGTCGGTGTTTGTTGTGTTCATTGGCGCTGGCGTTGACGACGTTTTACACTCCGATCATTTTACACTCCGTTTTTACACGTTTTTACACTCCGACCACAAAACTTCTTTCGTAATAATCAAGAACTGTTAGTGGAATGCTCCTCGAAGAAGGAAAATGTGTGAAAAATAACTTCTCTCCAATTGTACATACATGTCTTGCTCCCATTCTTTGCCTCAATCTATCGAAAAGCTGAGAGAGCTCGTGAGCTGCGCTGAAATGTCGCATTAGAAAGTAACGTAATTGTCGGCAATTTTTTTTTACGACAGATTCTCTCTCGTATTCCTGACGACAGTGCCTGGAAAATAGTTCCCCCATTCATTTCGCACTGACAGCACGAAAAGAGCTTTCTTTTTTAGCTGCGAGTTTTTTTTGCGGCATATATTCGGTTCATCAGACGTAACCTTAGACTAGAGTAAGGAGTTCGGACCTGCGGTTGGGCCCTGCGCAATGAAGAAGCCTCAAGTGAAGAGCGCAGCTTATTCTTCTTTTTTTTTCAGATGCATTTGTCTAACGGGCAACTGCAACTGCAAGCGATTTGCGCCAAGCAACGTTTTCGAAAGACCTAGAAGATTTGGTCCACAGAGATAACAAGCGAACTGTTGCCTGGAAAGAAATGCTGGCAATTTAAAAACTATTTTCTTTACTCTTGAGAGGCGATCGTCATAATAAAATACCGCTGCTGCGGAAATATGCAACCATCACGCACAATTGTTTCCAAAATGGTAAGCATATTGTATACAAATTCTAAAAGGAACACACCAGGAAAATACACTAATTTTACGTTCTGTTAAACATCTGAAGAACGCCATCTGGCAACGGAAAAAATAATTCGAGGAAAGGTGTCTTGTATAAGTGTAGATAACGCTGACGTTCTACGTCACACTGACGTTCTACGTCACGTTCTACGATGACGTCTACGTCACACCTGCGGTAACTCAGGACGTTCCACGTCCGCCGCTTATGAACTTGGGTGGCGCTGATGAACACGCTCAAGGTTAGGTTACTTGTAAACATAAATACCCCCGAAGGCAGAAGAATTGACAGCCGTCGCTGTAGCTCAGAGGTAGAGCACCGAACGCGTAATTCGGAGGTCGAGGGTTCGGATCCCACCGGCGGCATATGGTTGTTTTTTCTTCTGCTCTTCCAATCAATTAGCTTTAAGCGATAACATATTCAGTAATATTCTAAATTGATCAACACCACCAAATAAATAAATAAATTTAAAAAAATCCCCTGTGCCCCTTGGTTTCTGTGGCTGTTGGCTTCTTTCATATCGCTAATACAGTAAGTAACGACCTAAATGCGTTGCACTCTAGAAAGGGATCAATTTTTATTTTAACACCAAAATGTCGCTAACTGCAGCAATGCCCAGACTGAAAACTGAAAACGCCAGCTGTCATTCTGTTCATTGCTGAGGACCTAAGGTTTTTGAACGACTCTACTGAAATTTCGTGAAAAGGATATTGATACGATAAATGGCGCATTTAAAATGCCAATTGAAGAGGATAATTCCACAACTTCTCTTCCTACTGCAGCCTATATGCCCCCCATTTAAGCTCCAGTGAAGGAACTCGTATATTTCGTGTGGAATTCCTCGGACGCATGAAATTTAAAAAATAAAGTGAGAACAGAAAAGTGATTTCTTTACAAACCTTTCCGTACGAGGACAATAGAAGCATTCAATCCACCGAGAGAAGAGAGACACTAATGTTAAGCCTGGAATTATGCTAAGAACTACTTTATTTCATCTTCTTTTAAGCGTTAAATGCTTTCAGCTGCCATTCTCGCATAGTCAGGCCAACATTCTCAGAACCTAAAGAAAAGTATTAGTCAGGTTATGAAAGAGAACATGGTGCTATGCTTATCCGTAACATCCCAAACTTTTCTGTCCTACCTGAGGCAGAACAAATGAACTTACTGTTCTTACAGCGTTGCGCTTCAATACTATTACGGGTCTTAAACCTTCTGCAGCAGGTTGGAAAGAGCTACAACAGCGGCTGCAGAGGTGTCATTGAGACTCAAAGGGTGTGGAACTGGGTGTGGTGTGGAAGCGGCAATGGAAATGGCATTTCTAGCTATACCTCGCAGCAAAAATGGTTTTAACGTCTTTTGAACGATCTTACACGCAAGCCGTGTGTTTGGAACATTTCGTGGGGCTGAATGGCAAAGCTAAAACTTTTAGAGAAGGGAATGGAGAAAACAAACGGCCACTATTTCTTTTAATGTACATAGTGGCAAGAGGGATCTTGGAAGCTCTCTATAACACATTGAACTCAAAGCGGACGGCTTAACGTCCAGATATTCCGTAAGACATCTACACCGCGGCTCTTTCAAATGCGCGCTCTTTTTGAAATGGAGGAAAGCCGTTCGAAGAAATTAGAAAAAAAGTGCACCTTCTCTGAAAAAAAATGGCTGCAAAATTTTGCTCCAGGCTGGCAGTGCAACGCTGCGCTACGCCCACACCATGCGTGCGAACGTCTGGTGGTAGCCCCTCGTGAATTGGAATATCGTGCTTTTCGTCTCTAAAAGCGAGAATTATCGATAGAGTATGAGTAACTGATTATGACTGATAGGTCCGCCATCCTTCTCAAGTAACTTAAGGCTTTGCGACCACACATTGCGTTCTGTCCATTGGAGGTAAATAGGGAATGGACTACTTCACGAACTCATAAAAAAGAACTCCCACTGACCTTGAGCGCCCGTGCTTCCATGCAACACCTTGCCCTGTTTAATTTTGTCATGGTGGTATTCATTTGCACGACAATAATTTACTGCCGTTAGCAATATGATTTTGCCTTATAGCGACGTTACTGCCTCGCATGTAAGCTGCATCCGAAATTAAATGCCTGTAGAATGGCGGTAACTAAGACTTGTTGCCAGTACACCACAGTTTTTTAATGTAATACACACAATTTACAAAAACAGCATTTGGTCCCAGTGTTTCTGCCTTGTTCCTAGTTCATGCTATGAAAATAAGCGTTCTGCGTCCCACGCGCTTTCCTTGAAGGTGGCCGCCTGGTGACGTTTTATTACGTTTCCGGAGAACGCGCACATGTTTCCCGTTCAAAATTTGACGTCGCCATATAATCGCTATATAAAGGGGTGATGAAATTCGGCGTGTAACATTTCTATGAACAGCATACCGTTATGAAACCTATGTGGACTCTAATCGGCGTCGTTGACTTAATTCCGGCTCACTTTGGACACGGAAATGAGCACTACTCATGCGTGTGCCATGTCCAGCAACTCTTACTATATGTCATGAATTAGTGGCCTTGAGTGCTTTCCCGCCGTACTTCGACTGCGTGACGTGTATGTGGACAGCCCTTCATTGACAGTAGCATTTGCAAAAGCATCTGTGTCGGAGAGGCTGGATATTTTCGTCGACACTCAATCTATCGATTGCCTCGCGATACATTACAGAGCCACAATTGTGCGGCTTGTCAAACTTATACTGAATGCTTTCGGCCTGCTGATCACACGTGATTTTCATGAATAAATGCTTAACTCTGTGCCGAAATATTCGAGAAACCATGAAGCACTCCTTCCAGTCATCCCAAAACAGCAACCTACTGATCGCCACTTCGTGAGCTGTAGCAGTATTAAACAATTCAATAGTTGTAAAAGCGCAATGCGCACAATCAATGAGTGAAAATTTCGCATCCAACAGGGCGAGGCATACTATCAGCGCCGTCCCTCTATTTATGTGTTAGGTGTTAGCGCTTTGTAACAGCGGAGGAAATAGGCCCATGGCCTAAATAATATATATATATATATATATATATATATATATATATATATATAAGATGCGAAATTGAGAAACGCTTCGTTTATTGGGAGTCGACGTTTCGGACAGAGCCTGTCCTTTTTCAAGACTGAGGTTACATGGTTCTTGCTTCTCTTCTTAAAGGGTCTCCATCTGTACACGTGTTCGACACCTGAGCCAAAACAAGCCGACACTGCAGAAGGAAGAACGGCTCAGGGAAGAGAAAAAAAAGAAAAAATTAACAAAAAATACACAAACGGGGCAGGGGGTGGGGAGGGTAAATGTCGTCGCCCGCCACCCACGTATGCGGTCGCGGGGAGAAAAAAAAAAAAGGGAAGAGCGGGAGGGGAATATGGACAGAGAACTGAGTCCTAACACAGCGGACAGCTAGCAAAGTGTATAGAGACAAACAGTGGCCGACGCACAGCATAGATTTGAGGTGCACTCAAATGTTGTCCACTTAAACGAGTAAACAAGATACAATGGAGCAAAAGGGCGGGAAAAAAAAAAAAGACTTCCGCCATGTGCAACTTCTTTGGCAGGATGAGTCAAGGCGGGCAGAGTGGAATTTAACGAGACACACGTGGAGTGTACCTGCACACACCCACACAGGCAACAAAAAAAGGAAAAGAAAAGGCCGGAAACGGAGGCGACTTTGGGGAAGAATCGTCGCGTGGGGCCACTATGAATGGCGGGGGTGCTTAAGTTCTTTGACGGCGCCGCTCTCGTCAAGATGGTCGAACGGGGAAAGGTAAGAACGCTGTGGGCGATGAGGCCATCGGTGTAAGCGTATGGGAGAAAGCTTGCGAGGCCTGTCAGGCCGGAAATCCAAGGTCAGTACTGGATTTGAGGGGGCGTATTGAAGACAAAGCGCCCAGGTTCTCATTAATGCCTTGGGCAATTGTTCCAAACTTATAAATAAAGTACGACTCGCGTTGCTCCCGCTCCCGGGTGTTGTTGAACCCACCCTGTAAGACTGTTAAGTGCTTCAAATGGGTGTTTTTTGTCATTAATGTGTTTTGACAAGGGGAGGTTAGGTAGAGATAGGGCATGAGCGCGGTGGTTATTAAAGCGAAATCGTAGAGGGTTAACCGTCTGCCCAATGTACTGCATACTGCACACACCACATTCTAGGAGGTAGATAACGTTGGAGGAGTCACAATTAAAGTCGCCATTGATTTTCCATTTAAAGCCTGAGGCTGTGCTTATCGCACAGCTGGTTGTTTGCATATGTTTGCAGACGTGGCATCTACTTTTGGCGCAGGGTCGGCAACCCAACCCAAGGTGGTTATGTGTTTTTGAGTGTACGAGAATGTTTTGAATGTTTTTCGGTCGTCTGTAGACTACGTGAGGGGGAGTAGTGAAAATTTTTGCGAGGCGCTCGCTTTGTTCGAGAATGTTGAAATGTTTTTTAAGGATTTTGTTTACGTTGGGGGGATTACCTGTGTAGGTGAGTACCAAGTTTGCCCGGTGATCTGTTTCTTCGCTGCGTCGACGACCGAAAAACATTCAAAACATTCTCGTACACTCAAAAACACATAACCACCTTGGGTTGGGTTGCCGACCCTGCGCCAAAAGTAGATGCCACGTCTGCAAACATATGCAAACAACCAGCTGTGCGATAAGCACAGCCTCAGGCTTTAAATGGAAAATCAATGGCGACTTTAATTGTGACTCCTCCAACGTTATCTACCTCCTAGAATGTGGTGTGTGCAGTATGCAGTACATTGGGCAGACGGTTAACCCTCTACGATTTCGCTTTAATAACAACCGCGCTCATGCCCTATCTCTACCTAACCTCCCCTTGTCAAAACACATTAATGACAAAAAACACCCATTTGAAGCACTTAAATTAACAGTCTTACAGGGTGGGTTCAACAACACCCGGGAGCGGGAGCAACGCGAGTCGTACTTTATTTATAAGTTTGGAACAATTGCCCAAGGCATTAATGAGAACCTGGGCGCTTTGTCTTCAATACGCCCCCTCAAATCCAGTACTGACCTTGGATTTCCGGCCTGACAGGCCTCGCAAGCTTTCTCCCATACGCTTACACCGATGGCCTCATCGCCCACAGCGTTCTTACCTTCCCCCGTTCGACCATCTTGACGAGAGCGGCGCCGTCAAAGAACTTAAGCACCCCCGCCATTCATAGTGGCCCCACGCGACGATTCTTCCCCAAAGTCGCCTCCGTTTCCGGCCTTTTCTTTTCCTTTTTTTGTTGCCTGTGTGGGTGTGTGCAGGTACACTCCACGTGTGTCTCGTTAAATTCCACTCTGCCCGCCTTGACTCATCCTGCCAAAGAAGTTGCACATGGCGGAAGTCTTTTTTTTTTTTTCCCGCCCTTTTGCTTCATTGTATCTTGTTTACTCGTTTAAGTGGACAACATTTGAGTGCACCTCAAATCTATGCTGTGCGTCGGCCACTGTTTGTCTCTATACACTTTGCTAGCTGTCCGCTGTGTTAGGACTCAGTTCTCTGTCCATATTCCCCTCCCGCTCTTCCCTTTTTTTTTTTTTTTTTCTCCCCGCGACCGCATACGTGGGTGGCGGGCGACGACATTTACCCTCCCCACCCCCTGCCCCGTTTGTGTATTTTTTGTTAATTTTTTCTTTTTTTCTCTTCCCTGAGCCGTTCTTCCTTCTGCAGTGTCGGCTTGTTTTGGCTCAGGTGTCGAACACGTGTACAGATGGAGACCCTTTAAGAAGAGAAGCAAGAACCATGTAACCTCAGTCTTGAAAAAGGACAGGCTCTGTCCGAAACGTCGACTCCCAATAAACGAAGCGTTTCTCAATTTCGCATCTTATTTTAAACTAGCAACCAAGTACGTTTACCTTATTGTGCTATATATATATATATATGCATTTTAGAGGGTTAGCTGGACTGGTCGCGTTTGGAACCTCCGAGCTATGCTCATTCTACTGATAGAATCCAAGTTGACGGCTTCATAGCAATAGCATTGTATCCCAGGCGCTGCCCATGGGCCGCCGTGGCTAAGCACGATGTGGAGAACAAATAACTGTGCTGTTTTAGTCGCGGTGCCACGGGGAAGAGGTTTGTCTCACAGTAGCTGCATAGGTTGTCAGTGGCAACAACAATATGCCGGTTACCCATAGGGGCACCGCGAACGGGCCTAGTAAGTACTACATGCCTACCTGCTGAAATGGAATTTGAGGTGGATTGATTGGCTTCAGAAGGCGGGTTGATTTTGTCGGCGATATCTTCCGTCGTTGATACTCACGACAGGTTCTAACGTAGGGTTGGACAACCTCAGCATGCCTAGGCCAGTAGTACTTGTGGTGGAGGCGTCTAAATGTTCTGGAACAACCGAGGTGGCCAGAATAAAGGTCGTCGTGGCATGCAGTGAGCACTTCCTGACGAAGTGCGGATGGGATTAAAAGAAGATACCCAGTTTCAATCGGGCCGTAGTTTTTCTTGCAGGGGACTCCGTCTCGTAAGCAAATTGGCGAGAGTCCGCGCGGGAAAGTCGGGGCGGAGACGGAGCGGTTCCTTCGAGGTACTCGATGCGAGGCAGCACTTCGCAGTCGGCCCTCTGTTCACGGCCCTTGATGTCTGGCAAGGGCGGATGTGGTGACAGCACCGTGAAAGACAGAATCGTCTCCGACTCATTCGGTGGGTACGGAAGAGGAGCTTGGGAGAGACAGCCAGCAACGCTATCTTTCTGATATGACTTATAGACAACTATGACGTCGAACTCATGCAACCGAAGGCTCCAGTGAGCATGCCGCTCCGATAGATATTTCAGATTCGCAAGCCACCAGAGGGAGGAATGATCACCCACGATTCGAAATGGGTGGCCGTGCTGGTACGGATGAAATTTCGTGACTGCCCAAACAATAGCCAGACACTCCTTGTCCGCAGTGGAATAGTTCACTTCGGGACAGGACAAAGTGCGACATGCGTTTGCTATAACGCGTTCCAAATCGTCTTGATACAGCGGCCTTAAGCCATTGTCGACGATAAAGCGGTGCTTAGTTGCCGCAGTACTAGCCAAAGTTTTAACATAATCGAATCAAATTATAACAGGCGGCAGCGTGACGCCCAAGCACCATAATTCGAAACTAAACTATCTCGATGCGATATACGTATCCATCCCTGCCTGGCAGGCGTCAAAGTCGGGGCACTTAGTGCCGACATTCGTGCAAAATTTATGCGCCATCGTTTGCCGCAGAATGTTCCAGTTGGTGCCATACGATTCAGCGTATCGTCTAGCATAAGCATACTAGTTATGCCCTAACTCGGGGTAGAGATTTTGACCGGCGACCTATGTACCTCTAATTCCACGTCTTTACGAATCTTCATATCGACATAGCGGCTCAACCGTTTGTCCCAGGGTGGTCGGGTTGGTGGCATAAAATTTCGTGTTTCGTGCGGCATAAACTTACCTGTTATGTAAGGTCTAGCTCGTGGCAGGGATTTGAACCTGCGACCTATGTTATGTGTGTTAACTCTCGATATTCGGTCGCTGTCTCAGCGTGCGCTCATTTTAAGCATGAAATGCTTTTAGCTCCCGTTGTCGGCAGTGTGGTGACGTCACGCCGAGACCGAGATCCACTCATCGATTAGAAAAAATTTTATTTACATATGTACACATGCCAAGGTTGCCAGGTACAGTGACATTTCCAAGAACACATGACAATAAGCATGTAAGGCGAGCCAATTAAACAGCTACCATAAACATCTCTAATATGAATTGCTCGTGGGCGATGTAAAACAGAATAGAATACCTATTGACACAAGGGTGAAAAGACAATTATTTGACATTGAAATATTTAAAAAGACACCTTAGCGCCAGTTTGGCCTAAAAACCAGGACAAGACGACTATTCTTCACAGAAATGAATGGGCATGACCATTGCCGGAGGAACTCTTCCTCACCCAAGAAAAAGAGTTCCTCGGACAAAAAACTGATGAGCTCCCGTCGGAGACGGCCGAGAATCGGCCACACAGCACGGCGTCGAAAGCCACCAGCGACCGCGGCGCATCGACTGCGCCATAAACTAAAAAGACCCGCAACAATTAACGGGCGAGCAAAACGGCCGCTGGGGAATCGGCCGCGGGAGACGAAGTACGAAATGCCCTGCCCACGGAATCCCGCATGAACCGCGCGCCAAAAGACACGCGCTACCACGCAGGTGACTGTAGCGTGGCGATTAGATTCCGGGAGTGGGCAATTCGGACAGGTACTGGAGCGTAAAACACCCCATCGCTCTAACCGATCACAAGTAGGGAGCACTGCCCAGCCAAGCTTCCAGACAAAGTCGCGTAGATGGTCTGGGAGAGGTGTCGACGCTAAGCGCGCCCACTGAACGCGGCGCATAAGTGAGCGGCGAGCCGCCGGCACAACAGGCAACAATAGCGAGCCCATAATGTCCACCACACGGTCTGCGACGATGTTGACATCAGGTGCTACTGCTGTTACATGCCTGTAAAAGGCCACTGACGAGGCATAGAAAGCGGAAGGTTGCTCTGACTGAGGTCCATGATTAACAGGGGCCGCGGGATCCAAAAAGCGCAAAGAAGGGCCCAAAAAGTACCGAGTCAGGGTTCGCGCCGGAGACGCGTTTCCTAGCAGGATACGCAAAATACCCTTTAAAGCTAACAGCGAGGACGTAACAGACAAATTTGGAAAGGCAAAACCTCCTCTCTCCCGTGGTTGTCCAAGAACGGCACGAGCCACAAGCTCGGTACCGCCTGACCAAAAAAAAGAAAAAACTGTAGTCTGCACCCGCCTTATGACACGGAGGGGTGGTTTAACAGTATAGCAAAGGTACCAGAAGGCACCGAGAATGACTGACTGAACCAGGTAGCGCCTCTCAAGCAGAGGCAGGTCGAATGTCTGCGCCCTTCGCACACGAGCTGTAATGTCGTTGACGACCGAAGACCACACACCATCCCATATGCCAGAACAGTCGTAGGTCACACCTAAAATGCGCATCTGCGCGCACCACTGCAAAGGTATTGCAGATGAAATACGAGTCTGGGTAGACCCCACAAAAAAGTAACAACTCTTCGAGTAATTAAGAGCAGCTCCAGACAAGGAGGCGTACTCACGAAAAACATTTAGAGTTTCAAGCAGGCTGCGTTCATCAGCTAAGTACAGAGTGATGTCATCTGCATAAGCAGTGACGCGTACCGCTTCGCTCTCTGGCAAAGCCAGACCTCTAATAAGGGAGTGGCGATTCACTGCCAAGAGGAAAGGCTCTAATGCTAAGACAAACAAAAGGGGGGAGAGCGGACAACCTTGACGGACGCCACGGCGAACATCAAACGCGGTACTTTCCCGGCCATCGAGGAACAGAGTGCTTGAAATATCTCTGTACATCTCTTTAATGAGAAGCACGAAAGAAGCTGGGAAACCGAAAGCATCCAGCGTCCCGTAAATATACTCGTGCTCTAAAAAGTCGAACGCCTTCTCTTGATCAAGGGAAACAAGAAGACCCTGGGCGCGCCGCCGTAAAGTATACGTTAGGATGTCTCGCGTTACAGAAGATAAACTATGTATTTCACGGCCTGGGATGGAGCAAACCTGGTGGCAGGAAATAAGCAACGGGAGGAGAGACCGCAGACGACGAACGAGTAATTTTGCTAGTACTTTGTAATCTGAATTTAGTAGGGTGATAGGGCGCCAATCTGCCGGACATGTCGAGAAAGGAGACTTTTTAGGAATTAGGACAATGCGGCCTCTTTTGAATGATTCAGGGAAAACTTGCTGAGTGAAGCATAATTTTAGCACTTCAGAGAAAATGGGGCCTACAATATCCCAGAATTGTAAATAGAACTCAACAGGAAGGCCGTCTGGTCCAGGTGCTGAGCCTCGTTTCATGGAGTCCAACGCCTCCTTGATTTCCCTTGTTGTTGGCAGAGCCATAATGCCGTCATGGAGTTCAGTGGAAACCTGAGGCAAGCCTGCTAAAAATGGGTTTGCGGAAACTACATTGCGATCAAGTAGAAGGAGCGACTGAGCAATACTCCTGAAATGGTTATAAAACGCACCGAAATTCCTGCCACCTGGTTGGGACATAGCCCCTGCGGTAGGTGTAAAGGCAGGGGCACCTTGAGGGGTCAACAGCTCTTGACGCGCAAAGCGAAGTACCTCGGGATGAGCAGTTGGACTGCGTCGACAACGCCATGCAGAAGCTGTCAAAGAGGAGGCACGTAACAGGCGCTGGAGGCGCTCCGAAAGCTCCTCTTTCCATGCGCACATAAGCGACGAAGGCGACGGGGTGCGTTGAGCAATACGCAACTTCGCCGTCACCACGCGCACCTCATCTGACACGCGAGCCCTAAGGGCTCGACCAGATGCGGCGCAATGGTGACGCCACTGCTCCTTCAGACGGTCCCAGTCACCAGGCACGGCCCCAACAACCGAAAAACGCAAGACGCGCGTGAGCCCCTCTTTAGTGCTGGCGTCGTGAAGGATGCGTGCATCCAACCGCCATGGTCTCTGAGGAGATCCTGCAGCCGCCGGAACCGCGAGCGATAGAAGAAAAGGGCGGTGGTCTGATATGTGCACCGGCGAGGATGGTAGCATCATTACATTGGCTGCACACACTGTCCGCGAAAGGCTCGTCGGAACATACGCCCTGTCTAACCGACTCGCCGATAACCCGCGACGCCAAGTCCACACAAAGACGTTGCCATAGAGGAGCTCATAAGCGTCCGTGAGCATAAAATGGCTGACTAGGCGGCGCAACTCGCGCGCATTCCAGCCTGGCCTACCCCTACCAGGGCCTTGCACATCGGCGACCGTATCGAGCACGCAGTTGAAATCGCCCAACATCACAACATTACGCCCTCCAAGAAAATACACATCTAAATCTTTAAAGAATGCGTTTACCAAATTAGAATGAGCAGGCGCATAAATGCAAAGAATTCTCAGCTGAAGTGCGTTAAACGTGCAGTCGAACGCCAGCACGCGTCCAAGCGCATCGTAGATAACATGATGATCTCGCAAGAGTGAGCGGTTCAAAACGAGAACGCCAACGCCGCTAGAACGCGTGCTGGCGTACGAAAAGAAGGCATCGACGCCAAACCTACGCTTAAATTTCAACACGTCACTGAGGCGAAAAAAATTGGTTTCCTGCAGACAGACAATATCGCAACCCGAGGAACGAGCGAATGCGACCACCGCTGCCTGCTTCAAAACACTGCGGAACCCCTGTACGTTAAGAGTAATAATTTGTAGATGAGTCATTTTGGAAATGAAAAATTAAACCTGAAAAGTCCTGATGTTTAGGCAATACAAAGCGCTCCGCGAACGGCGCTAAACCACCTCACTTTTTGCGGAGGGTCGGACCAGAGGAGGCACGAGGCCTCCTTGGCCGACCGGCAGAATTGTCCGAGTCCGTAGTTGACGCATGTGGACGCTTTAAGCTTGAACTCAAAGCGACCATCTCAACATCGGAAGACTGTGCGCTGGAAGTGCTGGCGCTGGTCCTCGATGTCGAAGAGGACGGCGATTGCACAGAATCAGCGTCTGGAGATGATCTTGGCTCCTCTCCAAGCGATGTCGACGACGACGACGGCGGCGTCGGGTCCTCCTCAGGCGTGATGACAGTCTCGTCAATGACGAGGTTGACTGAAGAGGCTGAGGATGGCAAGCTGCTGTCGTCACCGTCAACCTCAGCTATGTCGGTGTCCCTGCTCAAATCCGCAACGCTGGCCGCAGGCTGTAGCACGGGCTCCGAGAGGGGCACGTTCTCAGCATCATGGTTTTCCAGGGCCACAGTAGGCTCGACCCCCGTGGCATCAGGGACGCACGGAGAGACGGAGGCTGACGCAGCACGCACATTTACTGTCTGCTCACTTGGTGCGGTATTGGACGCATCAAGAGCAGACTCCGGTTCTTCAACGCAGTGAGGCTGGGACGCAGCGGAAGCAACCGTAACGGCGTCGGTGTTGGATGCGCCGGGCTTCTTGATGATTTCAGCGGCTCCCTGAGCGGCCTGCGGGGGCGCAGGGCGGGCCGCAGCCTCCGAGTACGAGGGCTTGATGGCGCACACCACGGTAGCGTGTGGATCGCCACAACGGCGACATGGGAGCACGCAACCTTGACCTTGGTGCCCAAAGACCCCACAGCGGGCGCAGAAAGGAGCCGTGCACTGTGCCCTGAAGTGCGCAGTGGACCCACAACGCCGGCAAACGCGCTGCATTCCCTTGTAGTCACACGTCACGCGGTGGCCCGCGACCTTGATGTAGTTTGGTACGGGTGACTCCGGCTTCATCTCAATCCGCACATAACGGGTCCCGGTGGTGACAGTGGGACGCGACCCCATGACGCCGCGACTTATGTGCAGCACCTTGCCATAAGGGGAGAGAGCCTTGGCAAGGGCGTCACTAGGTACACGGGCGGGCAGAAAGAGGACAGTCACCTGGGTCACCTGCGGGCTCAGGGGAACGATGGCGACGCGTTCCTTGCCGATGATGATGCAGGAAGCTTCAACGATTTTAGCCATGGCGGCTTCACTTTTCACAGTGACTTGGTAGTTGCGTCCACCGAAGTGCTGGACGCAGTACACTTCTTCCAATCCAACAACGGAGGCTGTCGCATCGACGACATCCTCCGGACTAGCCCCCTCAGGGACGACAACATCAAAGGCAAGAGCCTTTGTAGGTGGCTGGCTCACCATATTGAGGCGCCCGCCAGCCGAAGGACACCTTAACAAAAGCGCACGTCCAAAGGTCGAACACCGGCCACCGACGCAAGCCGGCGGCCGAAACACACACCGCAGCGTCCACCAGCTAGCCGCGTTCGCTCCACCACCACGCACTTCCCCCATCCACTCATCCGGGCTCTGAAACGAGAACATCCGGGCACCGTACGAGACTTAACGAGATTTATCGAGACTCTCTAAGCCCTCCTACGCGACCGGCATGCATGCGCCGGTTGGTCTCCAAACGAGTCACAAAAAATAACTGCTGCCAGTGCCTTCTCAATGTTTATAAAGATATCAGTCGAGCTGTCGTTTGATAAAGCACGGGATTATAATTTCCGATTTCTAATAACGCATGAAAAAAGCACATACATGCCACAATATTTAAGCATGAAATGCTTTACGGTGCGGTTCGGGTGTCCACCGCGATGACAGAGAATTACTTCTCCATTTCCTGTCCTCAAAAAACGTTGCGTTCAAAGGGCAAGGCATCGCGCCGAACGGGTTGTGGCGTTCCTACCTTCCTGTGAGGTGCGGCTCGGGTGTCCACCGAGATGGCAGAGAATTACTGCGTGATTTCCTTTCCTCAAAAAGCGTCGCGTTCAAAGGACGAGGCATCACGCCGAACGGGTGGTGGCGTTCCGCGGACTGCCTGGCAGCGCTACAACATGCTGTCGCGTTCCACTCCTAAAGGCGTCATTAATTAGCAGTTTATTAGTATTTAGTCATTAATCAGTCATTACACACTAATCAGTAATTTGTCATTACTTCGTCATGAATTATGTGTGACGTAATCCAGTGGTAATATCACCAGTGTCACATACGCAAAGTGGTGCTGAAAACGCTTTCGCCTCTACGCACTTCGGACAGTTTCGAACGCGCTGCATATACATTCTTGTCAGGCCTGCGTCTCGTCGTGTCCGCGCGCGCTTCGCATTATGCCCGTAAACATTTCATGCTTACTCTACTCTCGGTTACGGGAGAGGCAGTGTTTTTTTTTAATTGAATTTTCATTCTGTTTTTGGCTTTGGCATAACGCTTTCGATCACTGAGGTCTTCTAGTTAATTGGCGCACAAGTAGATGATTAAAAAAAAAGATTGTGTTGTACCGGCCAAGAACTTAAAGGGATGTACGTCATGCGATTCCATTTCTAAACATTTCATTGCTTTTTACAGTCTCGTTGCGCCCATGGAGCGTATCAGATATCTGTGTGTATAACGCGACTGCAGTTTCGCTGTCGCAGTGCAGTTTCGCTGGCAACCTCGGGGTGCAAGATCGTTGGGAACCCTTGTGGAGCAAGAACGAAATTTTCAACCATTGTCGAAACTTGTGGTTATAAGGTTACAGCATGAATCAAACTTCATTGAGACATGTATGAATGTTACGTGAATTATTTGAGCTGAAATGAAAATTAGGACGAGATAAGAATCGAACCCGGGAGGAATCAGACACGCTACACCTAGGCCATCGAGGCGCGTGCGATGGACCTAGTTAAAGGGTTGCCTTGTGTGTCTGTGTAGCTTGCGATAAATAAAAATTGAATAATAAAAAATATACAACCTAAAGTAAAGAAACGATATAACATAAATAGGAGACAAACAAATGAAACAAATATCAGTTTATATGACCGCGAAATGCAATGTAAGAGGACCCCAGCACGCTGACAGAAGCCATCAACCTTGTCACGTCACACTTTTAAAGGGAGTTTAAGTGTCCCCTCAAGTTTTTGCAATATGCATGCTGTGATACGCAAATATAATGTAGATTTTACAATAAAAACACGAAGAAGACAAAGTGATTTTCCTTGTCACAAGTTGTTTGATATTTGAAGTGGAATCTTTCACTCATACTTTCAGCTTTGCTCGCTTCATCAATCAGGTAGCGTTCACGGCGTAATCAGTTTAATCTCTTGTACTCTTAGAGGACAGTTTTACAGGGGGTTTTGGTTTTCAGGGTGAGAAGGGGGGGGGACTATGTACAGGTGAAACTTATTGACATTAAGGAGCTTGCAGCCATCGTTAATAGTTACGACATCAGCCTTGCCTTCCTTTGCAAAGGATTTCAAGAGAATCTAACCATTCGGGACGCAAAAAAATCATTCCTGTATTGTCGCCCTGTTGAACTATGAGTGCTGAGACAGAAGAGCAGGTGATAGTGCACAACCAAGTGAGTGAAGAAGTTGCACTGGGAAAGTAATATTTTATTTCAGGCATTCTATTTGTTTAGTTTAGGAATACGCAATGAAAAAAAAATGTTATGGTTTGGTTTCGGTTTTATGGGGTTTAACGTCCCAAAGCGACTCAGGCTATGAGAGACGCCGTAGTGAAGGGCTCCGGAAATTTCCACCACCTGGGGTTCTTAACCTGCACTGACATCACACAGTACACGGGCCTCTAGAATTTCTCCTCCAAAGAAATTCAACCGCCGCGGCCGGGATCAAACCCGCGTCTTTCGGGTCAGCAGCCGAGTGCAGCCACTGAGCCACGCGGCGGCGCAAGAAAAATGTTATGTATCTGTGTAATTACTTAGTGTATCATTCAGCGTAAAGTGAAATTTAGCGATGCAAGAGTACCAATGACCCGTACTATAGCTTTCACTAGAGAAAACATTGATACGATTGATTACTGCTAAATAACCAAATGTTTATGACGTCGATGTTTAGGTTATTTGCCCCCCACTTATTTTGTAATTGCGTTATTTTGCTCCTGCATGGCACGCTATGCGTTGTTTCGATGTCATTAATTTCTTTGCATGCCCTGCTTCATTTGAATCTCAATGTTTTGATGAGTAATAATTACCGTGCCGTATTATGTTTTTGTCTTTTTTATCCTTTGATCTTTCCTTTTCCTCTCACATTACGCTTAGTCGCCTGTGGGCGTGGTTTTATAAATCTATATGATGAATAATAAACAAATTTTATTATTATGGATGGTTTATTTAAAAATAAATTCTTAGCCATGAAATGATGCACGCAATACAGCTCACGTTTCAAGAGCAAGAGGCGCCTGCCTGTGGTAGTCGAACCGGCACCTAATCAGGAATGGGAAGAAAGTTGGGAACTTTCACTCTGCAGCTTCTTGAGGGGAGTGGGAACATCTTTCGCTTGTTGCGGTAACAGTAGCCTCCTCCGTCAGCCGAACGAATGTACAACGAACCAAACCGAATATATCATTCTTTGTGTGCATCAATACTGCAGGTGTTTGCACGCAACTTGCTCAGAACTCGGTAACAACAGCGACGGCCCTGCATCGTGAGCGCCGCGCATGCGCACACCACCCCAGCAATCGATACGAATGTCCGGTCGATATGGCCCAAAAGAAACCTTGCTTGGCCCCATCTTCTCCGGCTGCTCTTTTGGTGTTTTCTTGGGCAGCAGCGATCCTTGTTCACTGCTGCTAATCGTTCGGGCTTATTTGACGAGCGTAGATTTCTTCTTATAGGTTGAAAGTTTTCAGGTTGCTGATGCGGCTGATTGGCAGCAAACTTTTCTTAACTCTTTATTAATGATAACTGGGTGGTCGATATGCTGTCGATAAAAGAAGCCTATCTGCATTATTTTTAGCATAATAGAAGCATCATCAACATAAACATCTTTTAGAGGCCAAAAGACACAATCTCGAGAATACAGTAGTTAAAATATCTAGATGTTTCGCAAAACGCAGCTTCCGGAAAGCTTAAGTAAACTAAAATTGCAAGTGAGCGGTTTTATGTTTGGTGGAAAGGTTATGACGAAAATTTCGAAGGCTTTCTGAACCGTAAATATAAAAAAGCATAAAACATGCACCCTGTTTCACCAACAGCACAAAGAAAACAGTGTCCCCCTGTCACGTGAAAAAGGTCTCGCCAATATAACGAACATGTGGAGTCATGCTACGAAGGATTTTATTGAACCACTTAAGTATCCACAAAAGCAAAAAAAAAACAACTGGATTGGGTATAATTTTTTGAAGTGAACCTGTACACTCATTTCTGCACTTGATTATATTTTTTAGGTTCCTCTTAATTGAGAGTGCTTACAACTGACATCAGCAAAACTCAATGGCCATTTTGTCCTGTACTTCTTGTTTATTCTTCTTCGATGTGTGCTTTGCTTGTAGCACTGCGGAGTGATCTTGGTGATACTCTCCACATCTGCTGAGTTCCCCCCGAGAGGACAAAATAACTAATCTAAGTGCAGTACGGCATCTATGGCTCTGTGCGTTTGCTCATTTGCGGCATGGTTTGTCAGCGCTTTGTCAGAGAAAGAAAAGGCGTGATCTGTATCGTACTATGGGTGGACGACTGAACCAGGAAGAGAAGGGAGGCGAGTTAAAATAAGATGGAAAACTCTGCAGATACTTACGCTGCGTGATAGCATGCGTGCATAGGTGGGACTAGCGGACTTGTGCATTGTGTTTTAATGCCGCAAATCACCGTACGGCTACGCATTACAGACTTCTCCAGACCGCTGTCTTCCCATATGTAGTGCAGAGCGTGTGCCATTAATACCTCTTGCCTGCTTAGGTATAATGGCAAAGCACACGATATTTTTGCATTTGATACTTGTTGAAAAACAGGACAAATCTATTTGCAGGGGTGATTGTTTTATGGTGCCATGGCGCTCGCATAAACCTTGATGGGAACACGATATCCATATTCTGCGAAATAGGTGCTCAGCACGGTAGGAAACTCTAAGGGATATGAGCCAAACTGAATGAATAAGTTGTTTTTATAGCTAGGGGTTTTCGTACGGATACCTGCTCCTCTTTTACTCCATATACCATATATATAGATATATAATGTAACGGGGGGTTTATTACGAGGTGCTGGGGCGACGGGAATGGCAACGGCAGCAGTCCGGGATCAGGTCGGCGAAAGGCACACAAGCGTAGCGCTGGCCAAAGACTCTCGAGAGCACTGTCACCTCGTCTTCGTCTTTGCAAACCATCAGACGCATCTTCTTTAGCCTTACAATCGCCCCGGGGAGAAGAGGAGCCATCCTGGCGACTTAGGATGATGGCAAGACGGCGGGGTCGTAGTAGGGCTTGAGGCGCTGGACATGAACGGTCTCCCGTCCTCGGCGGCGGAGATCAGGAGACGGCGTGAGGGGTTCCACGACATAATTAACCGGAGAGGTGCGCTCCAGTACACGGTAGGGACCATGGTACTTTGCCAGAAATTTTGAGGAGAGACCGGGAGTGCCTGAAGGGATCCAGAGCCACACAAGTGCTCCAGAAGAATAGTTCGGTGAGGTTTGGTCTTGGTCGATGCGGGAGCGCTGGCGATACTGGGTGTCAGTCGTGAGTGAGCGGGCGATTTGGCGGCAGGCTTCGGCGTGTTGCGCGGCTTCGGAAACAGGCCGATATTCAGATTCATCAGGGTGGTAAGGGAGAATTGTGTTGATAGTAGCAGAGGGTTGGCGGCCGTAAAGTAGGAAGAAAGGAGAAAAGCCGGTGGTGGACTGCGTAGCGGTATTGTACGCATAAGTAACGTACGGAAGGACTAGATCCCAATTCGTGTGATCAGAAGCGACGTACTTGGAGAGCATGTCTCCGAGGGTTCGGTTAAATCGTTCAGTGAGGCCATTGGTCTGCGGATGATAAGCGGTGGTAGTTCGGTGAATCGTGTTGCACTCTTTGAGAAGCGCCTTCACCACCTCAGATAAGAACACGCGGCCTCGGTCACTGAGCAGTTCACGAGGTGCACCGTGACGAAGGATGAATCGGTGCAAAATGAAGGAGGCAACGTCCGTCGCTGTGGCAGCCGGAAGGGCAGCAGTTTCGGCATATCGTGTAAGGTGATCCACCGCTACAATAGCCCAACGGTTGCCGGCTGCAGTGTAGGGAAGCGGACCGTAGAAATCAATGCCAACGCGGTCGAATGGGCGTGGAGGGCATGGTAACGGCTGCAGCTCAGCAGCAAAACGATGGGGAGATGTCTTGCGACGTTGGCAGGGAATGCATGAGCGTACGTACTTCATGATGAAGGTGTACATTCCGCGCCAGTAGTAGCGCAGTCGTATGCGGGTATAGGTCTTGAAAACGCCCGCGTGACCACTGTGGGGGGCAGCATGGAAATATGCGCATATCTCCGAGTGTAAGTGACGTGGGATAACGAGCAGCCACTTGCGACCTTCGGAGCTGTAGTTACGGCGATAAAGTAGGTTGTCACGAATCGCAAAATGGGCAGCCTGGCGGCGGAGCGCACGTGACGGGGAAGCAGCCGTCGGGTTGGCGAGAAAGTCGAGTAGGGAAGCGATCCACGGATCCATGCGTTGCGCTGAAGGCATGTCGCTGAGACGAAGCAAGGGCAGAGAAGCGCCGGAGGGGGAAAAGGTGGAAAGGCTGGCGATCTCGGCTGGAAGGGGGCAGCGTGACAGTGCATCGGCGTCTTGATGCTTGCGGCCGGTGCGATACACGACGCGGATATCATATTCTTGCAAGCGAAGGGCCCATCTAGCGAGGCGGACGGAGGGATCTTTCAGGTTGCAAAGCCAACAGAGCGCATGGTGGTCGGTCACAACGTCAAAAGGGCGCCCATAGATGTACGGTCGAAACTTCGCGAGGGCCCATACAATCGCCAAACACTCCTTTTCAGTTACGGAGTAATTGCGTTCTGCTGGTGTGAGTGTGCGGCTAGCATAAGCAACGACGTATTCGTCAAAGCCAGGTTTCCGTTGGCCGAGGACAGCGCCGAGGCCAACACCGCTGGTGTCCGTGTGAACTTCGGTAGGAGCGGCCGAGTCGAAATGGCGCAGAATGGGCGGCGCCGTGAGGAGACGGCGCAAGGTGTTGTATGCGTCGTCGCACGCTGGAGACCACAGTGATAAATCCGCACTTCCAGACAGCAGTTGAGTCAAAGGCGCAGCAATGGACGCAAAGTTGCGAATAAATTGGCGGAAATACGAGCACAAACCCAGGAAGCTGCGCAGGTCTTTGATGGAGGTAGGTTTGGGAAAGTCAACCACAGCACGAAGTTTCGTTGGGTCGGGACTGACACCCTGCTTAGAGACAACATGACCTAAGATGGTTAATTGACGGGCGGCAAAACGGCATTTTTTTAAGTTCAGCTGCAGGCCGGCGTCAGAGAGGCAGGTCAAGACGTGCTTCAAACGGAAGAGATGGGTGTCAAAGTCCGGGGAAAAGACCACAATGTCGTCGAGGTAGCAAAGGCATGTCTTCCACTTAAGTCCGCGCAAAATGGTGTGCAACATCCTCTCAAAAGTCGCGGGGGCGTTACAAAGCCCGAAGGGCATCACCGTAAATTCATACAAGGCATCCGGTGTCACAAAGGCGGTCTTGGGGCGATCGGCTTCTTTCATAGGAACTTGCCAGCACCCGGAACGCAAATCGAGGGAGGAAAAGAGTTCGGCCCCTTGCAAACAGTCCAGAGCGTCGTCTATGCGCGGGAGGGGATAGACATCTTTGCGCGTAATCTTATTAAGGCGGCGGTAATCTACACAGAAGCGTATGGAGCCATCCTTCTTTTTGACGAGCACCACAGGCGACGCCCGTGGGCTGGTTGAGGGCTGAATGACGCCGCTCTGGAGCATCTTGTCGACTTGGTCTTCAATAACTTGGCGCTCGGCGACAGACACACGATAGGGACGTTGTCGCAGCGGTGCGTGGTCACCTGTGTCGATGGCATGGGTGACAGTGGAAGTTTGGCCCAAGGAACTTTGATGTGAGTCAAATGAGGAGCGAAACTGATTAAGTAAAGTGAGAAGCTGTGCCCTTTGCGGCGCTGGAAGGTTGTCGTCGATGGAGCGAAGGAATGCTTCGGTTGAGGAGGGATCGGGCGCAGCAGTAGGTGGGCTGAGTGCGGCTATGGAGAGGTGCGGCGCGTCGTCCGCCTCTTCGCGGATGAGCAGAGACGCGAATGGCTGTACAGTGCCGAGACATTCACCTAGGCGCAAGGCGTTGGGGAACGAAAATGGGTTAGACACGAACAGTACGGAGAGGCCAGCGGATATAGTCAGTACGGCGTATGGCAGAGGCAGGCACTTGCGGTGCAGAAAGATAGAGGACGGAGTGAAGAGGACAGTGTCGTTGCGAAGAGGGCCGCAAGAAAGGGGTACGAGGACAGAAGAGCAGGGAGGCAGGTCAATGTCTTCGGCAACGAGGGCCTTAACACAGGCACCAGAAGGGGGGGGGGGGGCAGTGTCCAAGACAGCTTCGGGCAGGTGAGAGAACTCGATTTCAGCTCGAGCACAATCGATGATAGCAGCATGGCGCGATAGGAAATCCCAGCCCAGGATAACAGCATGAGAACAGCAGGGCAATACGACGAATTCGACGGCATAGATGGTCCCCTGGATCACAACGCGAGCGGTACACGCTGCTGACGGCTGGATGTTCTGAGCGCTGGCAGTGCGCAGTGAGAGTCCAGCAATTGGCGTCCTTACTTTTCTTAAAGAACTACACAGCTTTGCGTCCATGACGGAAACCGCAGCACCAGGGAATGCATCGCCATCCATTCCCTCGCCACATTCTGATGCTGATTTATAATGGTCTTTTCTCCCCTAGACTTAATTATTGTCACTTAGTATGGGCATCGACTACTAAATCTAATATAGACAGAGTGCTCATTCTCCAAAAAAAGTTTTTAAGAGCTGTCGAAAACGTACCAATGCACTACCACACACATGAATTATTTAAAAAATACAATGTAATTCCAGTAACAAAATCCTATGACTACCGGCTTTGCAAGTTGTTCAAACAAGAAACTAAATGTAACAATTGTACTATTCAGAACATAGCTCAGCTAGAGAATAATGTAGTTTCATACCAGACGCGTCATTTTGAACCATGGAAGGTTAACACAAGTAGAACTACATGCGGTCTACAAATGCTGCAAAACAAGTTACCCCGATTACTAAACAGTTTGCAAGCTAAAAATATCCAACTCGACAATATAACTTTCAAAGCACTGCGCGATCTTTTCAAAACGAAGTAAAACGAGATTTTGTGTCTATAATATTTCCCCATGAATGTATTAAAAATGTGAGTACGTGTTACACTGAAATGTGGTAACAGTATATATGTTTTAGCGTTTTTCTTGTAATATGTTGTTTTTTTTTCACTTTTTTTTTCTTTACATGTTGTGATAAAATATGCTGTGTATAAACTTTTTTTTTTACGACATTCCGCCAACTGCCAATGAAAGGGGGCCTGCGGCCCTGTCAAGCTGGCTTCTGGCAGCTTTTTCTGCAGGCTTCCTGCATCATGTAATGTGATGTGAATAAACTTCTTCTTCTTCTTCTTCTTCTTCAGTGTCGACAAGCGCCATGACAGAAACGCCATCGACGGAAATTTCAATGAGGTTAGCGGCTGACGGATGAGGCCTTTCGAAGTTCGTTGTGGACGCAGTTCTCGCCTCAGGAACTGCGGCGCCTAGTTTTCCTCCTGGTTAGCGGTGGGGCGACGTCGCATAGGCGAGAGAGACCGGCGTCGTGGAGAAGAGGGCCGGCGGCTGGAGAGGGTAGAACGGTCCGGCGAGAAAGTACGACTTTACGGCGGCGCAGCTGGCACAGAGTACTGACTCGGTGCAGGCCAGTACCCAGGAGCTTGGGGAGGAATTTCCGCGTCCGGGAGACGACGGCGGCAATGCCGAGATACATGACCTGGGAGACCACAAAAGAAGCAAATCGGCCGATTGTCCGTTGTGCGCCAATAATCGCTGACCCTTGGAGTAGGTCGACGGTAAGCCACTGGCCCTCGCAAATGCGCCGGAGGCGCATTATAGATTTGCGGCTGCGGTCTTGCGACGACATCGGCATACGTCACTGGAGCCGCGACAGGAGGCGGTCTCGCGACGGCTTCGGCATATGTGAGCGGAGCCGCCACAGGTTGTGGTCTGGCGACAACGTCAGCGTATGTCAGCGGAACCGTGACAGGTGGTGACGGATGGGCCGGTGGAAGAGCCTCAGCAATTTGTTCTTGAATTGTATGTCGGAGGGCTGGAGCCAGATATGATGGTCGGTCGTGAGCGCTCGGCAGAAAGGAAAGTTGACGTGCCACTTCTTCCCGCACGAAGTCTTTAATCTGCTGTAGCAGCGATGGGTCAGGAGCAGGCGTGAGCCCAGCGAGCGACTCAACCTGCTGTGGCCGCTGGCGTGTCAGAATCCTCTGCTTGCGCAACTGCTCAAAGCTTTGACAGAGCGTGACAACTTCAGCAACGGTACGCAAGTCGCGCGCTAGAAGCATCTGAAAAGCGTCGTCATCGATGCCTTTCAAGATGTGTTGGATCTTGTCGGCTTCCGACATACGAGCATTGACCCGCTTGCACAAGTCGACGACATCCTCAATGTAGCTAGTGAAGCTTTCACTAGCCTGCTGAGATCGTTCGCGCAATCGCTGTTCGGCTCGGAGTTGCCTGACAGCCGGCCGACCAAATACTTCGGAAAATTTAGTCTTAAAGGTGGACCAGGTTTGAATATCTGCCTCATGGTTGCGATACCATAGGTTAGCCACACCGGCGAGGTAAAAGATGACGTTGTTTAGCTTCGTCACATCGTCCCATTTGTTGTATACGCTCACCCGCTCGTACGATGTGAGCCAATCTTCAACATCGTTCTCGTCGGTGCCGCTGAAAATGGTCGGGTCCCGTTGACGAAGGGAGCCGGCACAGATGACAGCCTTGCCCACTTGTACGGCCTGGTGTTGGACGTCTTCAGGCACCTTGCGCGTCGGGAGAGCACGACTACGGAGCTCCAGGGCCGATGTTTTTACCCCGCACCTCCACCAAATGTAACGGGGGGTTTATTACGAGGTGCTGGGGCGACGGGAATGCCAACGGCAGCAGTCCGGGATCAGGTCGGCGAAAGGCACACAAGCGTAGCGCTGGCCAAAGACTCTCGAGAGCACTGTCACCTCGTCTTCGTCTTTGCAAACCATCAGACGCATCTTCTTTAGCCTTACAATATATATATATATATATATATATATATATATATATATATATATATATATATATATATATATATATATTTGGTGGAGGTGCTGGGTACGTCCCCTATCAACCTGGAACTCCGGAGCCGTACGCTGCCGCCTGTGTCAACCATGCCAGATGAGACTGCCCCAACACCGGCGGCCAGTTCAACCACCGTCATTTGTTCTGGCGCCATCCGGCAGCGTGACCCTGCCCTCTTCAGTGGCACTGCGGACCAAGATGTTGACGACTGGTTGTCATCGTATGAGCGAGTGAGCAGCTATAACAAGTGGGATGACACCATCAAGCTGAGTAACGTCATCTTTTATCTCACGGACGTCGCGAACCTCTGGTTTCGAAACCAAATCAAAGCCTTCGTTCGTGAAGAGGTCGCTCGCCAGCTGTCCCTCATATCACATTTTCAAGACCCCGCCCGCCAAGTTCCTGACTCGACCCCGTCTTTGGCTCCTACCATTCGCCGTGTCATGCAAGACCAAGTCGCTGACCTGCTACCGTCAAGCCCTGTGCTCCCGCCTGTGACAGCACCCCTGACGTACGCCCAAGCAGTGGCCAGGCCACGACATACGCCGGCACTCGATTCCTACCAGGCCGCCCCTTCTTTCCGTCCGCCGCCGCCGTCTGAGCCCCCGTCTCAAGCTCCGTTCTCAAGAGTTCGCCCACATCCTACGAATCCCTGGCGTACTGCGGACAACCGACCCATCTGTTACGCCTGTGGTCGGCCCGGCCATGTCGCGCGGCTTTGCCGCCAGCGCCTTCCGCCTTCTCGACCTGATCTGCGCTCCTACCCGTACGATGCCGAACTATCCTCGCCGAGAAGTCCACCTGGTCCCCCCTTTGTTTCTCCTGATTGCCAAATTTACACCACTCGCCGATAGCCTTCCCCTCGACGCCGTTCCCCTTCTCCGATGCTGCGACGTTCTAGCTCCGCACTTGAGGGAAACTAACAGCCGCAGTTCCGGGGGCAAGAACTGCGCTTGTTTCGAACTCCTCAAGTCCTCCGTGTCGTCCCGCTAATGTAATCGTAGTGTTCGTGGAAGGTGCCAAGGTTCTCGCCCTCGTCGACACGGGCGCTGCAGTATCTGTTATAAGTGAAGCTCTCTGCCGCCGACTCCGCAAAGTGACTACCCCACTTTCTGACTTTTCGCTTCGCACCGCCTCATCACAGCGCATTCATCTCTCAGCCGCATGTACGGCCCGTGTCTTCATTCAAGATGTTTTGTACACCATCGAGTTTATTGTGCTGTCTCACTGCTCACACGACATCATCCTGGGATGTGACTTCCTTTCGACCCATCGTGCCGTTATTGACTGCGCTCGAGCTGAAATCGCCTTTTCTCCGCTGTGTGACGCTCCCTTTTGCGACGTACCTACGCAGTCTGCCAAACTTGTGGTCGCGACTGATACCGACATTCCTCCGTTTTCTGCTGCCCTCGTACCCCTCTCCTGTTCCGGCGTCACTCATTCAACTGTTTTCTTCACGCGTTCCGAAACCGCTTCCCGCCATCCCTGCCTCCTGCTTCCCTTTGCTGTTCTCACGATCGACCATGGACAAAGTGCAATTTACGTCTCGAACCCATCTTCGTGCCCGTCAGCAGTGCTCCGAAGTGAATGCCTCAGGCGTATTGAAGAACTTGATTCCTGCCTTCCCTACCCTATTCCTGATACCACCGCTTCCTTCGATGTCGATGTGCTCAGCTCCTGTGATGTTAAGAATGATCCACCGCCCTCCGATGTCTTCCACCGTGCCATTGACGCTGACCTTCCACCCGCGCTACGTGATCAACTCGTCGCCCTCCTCCAGCGCTTCAGGTCTTCTTTCGATTTTCCTCAGACTGCCTTGGGCCGTACGTCTGTCGTTGCGCACACCATCGACACCGGTACACACGCCCCTCTTCGCCAGCGCCCCTATCGTGTCTCGGCTTCTGAGCGCCGCGTCATTTCTGATCACGTGGACGACATGCTCCGTCGGGGTGTCATACAGCCCTCTCACAGTCCCTGGGCGTCTCCTGTTGTGTTGGTAAAAAAGAAAGATGGTTCCATCAGGTTCTGTGTTGATTACCGCCGGCTCAACAACATCACACGCAAGGACGTCTATCCCCTGCCACGAATCGATGACGCCCTAGACTGCTTGCAAGGAGCTGAGTATTTCTCCTCGCTGGATTTGAGGTCAGGTTACTGGCAGGTGCCTATGGCTGACACTGATCGCTCAAAAACTGCCTTCATAACACCTGACGGCTTATATGAGTTCAACGTCATGCCGTTTGGCCTTTGCAACGCCCCGGCAACTTTCGAACGCCTGATGGACACCATCCTTAGTGGACTCAAGTGGGAGAGTTGTCTTTGCTATCTCGATGACATCGTCGTCTTTTCTGCGGACTTTTCTTCTCATCTCATCCGCCTGGAGCGCGTTCTGACTTGTCTTACTGACGCTGGGCTCCAGATGAATTTGAAAAAGTGCCGCTTTGCTGCCCGACAACTCACCATTTTAGGACATGTAGTCTCTAAAGACGGCATTCTTCCGGACCCCGCCAAACTTCGTGCAGTTGCCGAATTTCCGAAGCCCACCTCACTGAAGCAGCTCCGTAGCTTCCTTGGCCTTTGCTCGTACTTCCGTCGCTTCATCTTAAATTTCGCCTCGATCATCGCTCCTCTGACCAAGCTACTCGCAGGCAGCTCCAACCTCTCCGCTTGGACGCCTGCTTGCGATGACGCCTTCGACACCTTGCGCCACCTTTTGGCTTCGCCTCCTATCCTGCGCCACTTTGACCCGACTGCGCCTACTGAGATCCACACTGACGCCAGCGGTATTGGACTGGGTGCCGTTCTCACCCAACGCAAACCTGGCTTCCGTGAATATGTTGTCGCCTACGCCAGTCGGACCTTGAGCAAAGCGGAGGCCAACTATTCTGTTACCGAACGAGAATGTTTGGCCATCATTTGGGCCATTGGAAAATTTCGTCCCTATGTCTACGGTCGCCCGTTCTGTATAGTAACCGACCACCATGCCCTGTGCTGGCTGGCCTCTCTCAAAGACCCGTCAGGCCGTCTAGCTCGCTGGGCTCTGCGATTGCAGGAGTATGACATTCATGTCATTTACCGCTCCGGCCTCAAGCACAATGACGCGGACGCTCTTTCCCGCTCGCCGCTACCTAGTGCTTCATCGCCTGCTCCTGTGTCTGCTTACGACTTCTCCTCGCTTGCCACTGCCGACATGTCAACCGAGCAGCAGAAAGACCCTTGGATGGCCAGTCTTATTAACTTTCTTTCGAGTCCTACGACTGATAATTCGTCCCGTTGTCTCTTACGTCAAGCCCGTCACTTTTCTATTCGGGACGGTCTCCTCTACCGTCGCAATTACCTGTTCGACGGACGCAAATGGCTCCTAGTGATCCCCCGCCATCTACGCACCGACATTTGCGCCGCTTTTCATGCGGACCTACAGTGTGCCCACGGCGGCGTGTTGAAAACCTACACGCGTCTGCGTCTTCGATTCTACTGGCGTGGCATGTACCGCTTTGTTCGCCACTTTGTGCGATCTTGCCCATCCTGTCAACGGCGTAAATGTCCGCCTCACACCTCGCCTGCTCCACTACAGCCGTTTGGTTGGTTTGGTTTAAGGGGGTTTTACGTCCCAAAGCGACTAAGGCTATGAGAGACGCCGTAGTGGAGGGCTCCGGAAATTTCGACCACCTGGGGTTCTTTAACGTGCACTGACATCGCACAGTACACGGGCCTCTAGAATTTCTCCTCCAAAGAAATTCCAGCCGCCGCGGCCGGGATTGAACCCGCGTCTTTTGGGTTAGCAGCCAAACACCATAACCACTCAGCCACCGCGGCGGCACTACAGCCGTTACCCTGCCCTGCCCGCCCGTTTGACCGCGTTGGCACAGACCTCTACGGCCCCCTCCCTCCCACTCCCGCTGGTCACCGCTGGATTATCGTGGCCGTGGATCATCTCACACGTTATGCTGAAACGTCTCCATTACCATCTGCCTCCGCCCGCGACGTGGCTTCCTTTCTTCTAAAGAACCTGATTCTTCGCCATGGTGCTCCTCAAGAACTGCTCAGCGACCGTGGACGCGTATTCCTGTCTGACGCTCTTGAGGCCCTCCTCAAGGAATGCCGCATTATCCATCGAACCGCTTCGTCTTACCACCCTCAGACCAACGGCCTGACCGAGCGTTTCAACCGAACCCTCAGTGACATGCTGTCCATGCACGTCGACGCCAACCGCTCCAACTGGGACCAAGTTCTTCCCTTTGTCACCTACGCATATAACACTGCGACACAAACCACCACTGGATTCTCTCCCTTCTTTCTTCTGTACGGCCGCGAGCCCGCCTGCACAATGGATACTCTTCTTCGCTACCGACCCGACATTTCCGAGTCCACGCCACTGTCCGACGCTGCCAGGTACGCCGAAGAATGCCGCCAGCTTGCTCGCTCGTTTACCACGCAGACCCAGTGGCAGCAAAAACATGACCGCGACACTTCCGCGGCCTCTACCTCCTACCCTGCCGACTCCCTTGTGTGGCTCTGGGTGCCTCCCACAACTCCCGGCCTTTCGCGGAAACTGCTGCATCGGTATCATGGTCCCTACTGGGTTCTCAAGCAAACATCTCCGGTCAATTATATTGTTGAGCCTGTTGCACCCGCTGCGGACTTGCGTCGCCGTGGCCGCGAAACCGTCCACGTCGACCGACTGAAGCCGTACTACGACCCCTCTGTTCTTCCTTCCCCTTAAAACGCCAGGATGGCTCCTTTTCAATATATATATATATATATATATATATATATATATATATTTGTGGGCTTAATTTGTGGGCTTTTACGCATTTGCCCACATATCCTCTGCTAAAAATGCTGCAAAAGTGACAAATTTTTGTGTATTCTGTGTATTCATGTCACCTCTGCCTGTGTGTGTTTTTGTTTCTTTCGGCCATCGCAGTGCCATTTTCTGTCTTTATTTATTCTTTTTTTTTCACTCCTGTAAAAAAGCAGCTTTCGATATGGTCTTCATATGCAACCTCATTTGGTTTTGGGGGTCCACGTGCCACCGTGGGGAGACACTTAGCGCAGCCGCAACCTGTCCGTCCTCGTGCTACCTTCTGGAGTCGCGCGGGGCCACACAGACGCGGCTAGAGGCGATACAGACGCACACAATTGGCAGGCATTTCCCTTCTTTTTTTAACCACCCCCACGCTTTTTTTCCCCCGAACTAGTCGCGTGCCCGCCCAGGCCCACCTCCCTCTTTGACCTCTTTCACGCGGCGCCATTGCTGGCGCATCTTGGCGTTTGTGTTGCGTGTCTCGGCTGTGTTCCTCTTTCCTCTTTGATTTTTCTCATTTTCTTTTTCAAGCCCTGTGTGCCATGTTCACTGCTATAAGAAGACGCTTCCATGCCCTGTATGATAATTCTTGAAAAAGACCAGCCCGTGGTCGAAACGTTGAATAAATTTGTTAAGTTTCTCAATGTGACTTCCACAACTTATTATATATATATATAGGGGAATGTGGGGCTCGTTACAAATATGAGAGAAACCAACAGCCACAGAAACCAAGGGGCACAGGGGATTTTTTTTTTACTTTATTTTCTGCTTTTATTCAATTTAGCATATTACTGAATATGTTATCGCTTAAAGCTAATTTATGAGATTCGGAGGTCGTGGGTTCGGATCCCACCGGCGGCATGTGGTTGTTTTTCTTCTGCTTTTCTAATCAATTAGCTTTAAGCGGTAACATATTCAGTAATATGCTAAATTGAACAACACCACAATATAAATATATATATATATATATATATATATATATATATATATATATATAGAGAGAGAGAGAGAGAGAGAGAGAGAGAGGGAAAAACTTACTGCATGACAGCGCCTGAGAGTTAGCTTCCGAGATGAGGTTTTAGATTCCCCTTTTCGGTAGCCGAATCATCCGCCTGCTCAATGCGCAGCAAAGTCTGGCAATGTGCGAAACTATCCATTTGCATGCCCCGATAACCACAGCCGGGGAGCATACGGGTCGCTGCACCGCCCCAATAACTGACGGTCACACCTTTCCAGTGCCGCGCGATTCGGCTCCCCGGCGTTCACCTATATATTGGTATGACACACTGGCTATGGCTCACAACGCCGACGCTGCAGAGCATAAGCTGGTAACACTGCGTGCAGCTGTTTGCTCTTCCGAGGCTGATATCGAACGGGGCCAAAGTGCTGTCTTCAGTCGGCATTTGGACGGGAAACGTACGACTGGCGGTACAAGACAAAAACTAGCGGTGGCAAGAAATGCCAAGACATATTGAACACGTGGGGGAAAAAGAGGTGAAAAGGAGAAAGTATGACTACTTTGATTACTGCAACGAAAACATACAAATATAGTCCGTCTGTGAATGTTTGCACCTTTAAAAGTATTTGATACGACGAGAAAAGTAAATTTGCGTCTTGTCTTGTTCAATCTGCGCAATGTTTAGCAGTGGTTCCTTGATTTTAGTAAGCGACTTAACTCGCAGCCGCCACGGTGGCTGAGTGCTTATGAAGTCATGGTAATGGCGAAAAAGACGCGGGTTCGATGCCGGCCGCGGCACTCGAATTTCGATGTAGACGAAATGCTAGAGGCCCATGTACTGGGCGACGGCAGTGCACACTAAAGAATCCTAGGCGGTTGAAGTTATTCGGAGCCCTCTACTACGGCTACCTCATAGCCCGAGTCGCTTTGGGACGTTAAACTGGATAAAACAAAATTAAACGATGTGATTGCAACTGGCGTTCCTAATAAGACATTTTAGAAGAGAGAGAAAGGAAGGAAAGGGGTGCAAAATTGGGCGAGTTGTTTCAGACGTATGCTATTCAACAACATAGATGAGAAGAGCAGGCTCTCGTTACGCCTGCTTTAAAAGCATCTAAACCTGTAATGCTCTCTGGACAAGGCGCAGGTGAAAGCCTGTTTTAGCCTCCCATTTATATTTTTATTTGCAAACCTTTGAGTTACTTCAATAGCAAAAGTGAATCACTCACAGCGCGGCAAAATGAAATTCCGGCCATGTGTATATTTTAACGCATTAGTTTTATTCTTCGTCCCTAGGAGCATCTCTCATATCACCAGCTTACCGCATATCCAGCCGAATAATCCACTACAAAGCCGTGTAAGTCCACTTTGCAGGACCTTGCGCTGAACTCGGATCAGTTTTCGTGATGTCATTTCAGGACAGGAACACTCGACCGCTGTACACTGCACCATATCAACCTTATTGTTTTCGAAAGTGGATCGAAGCCGTCATCCTCTGCCATGCCCATCTCTCATGTTATGCCTGATACTAGGAGCATTTGAGGAATTAAATAAAAATAGTCCTGGGAAAGTGTTCTCTTTCTCTGCGGATGACATCAAGAGTGGAAAGTATTGTAACCAGGTAATAGAGAGTTTCAGGATAACGTTAGCGTGATAGCGGACCCAAGACAAATTACACAGCACGCCGCAAGCGACAGAGAGTTTTAGTATAGCGTTCCGAAACGTTTAAACACTGTAGATTTCACATGGAAACGTAAGGTCCTTTTAAAACGATCGCCATTGCTACTAATTTGCCAAAATATTACATTTCACAGTTGTTTACAGCCAATTTTTAGAGTAACATTCATTTACTCTCGAAAAAATGCTCAAGCAGTTCCCCGGCAATTAAAATTCAGTGACATAGCAGTTGTAAACACACTGGCACTACATAGAAAGATTCAGGTTGAGGTAGTTGCAAGCTATAGGTGAGATCAGCCTTGCGGATTCTGCCTGGAAATGCTGCACCGTAGCGACACCTGCTGTTTGCACCGCGCTCACCCAGTGTACCAATGCATGCGAAGCTCCGTTGCCGGGAACGAGTTAGCGGGTTAAAAAGTAAGCCAATATTGCGCCGCACAGGTAGAAAAAAACTTTGGTACTTGCTGAAGAAGCACAAAGTTGTTTTTCAGTCTTTCATTCTTACGTCACCTCATAGCTCATAGTGCAGTTGTTTTATTGCGGAGATACGCCACTGAGAAGGCAGGCTTTTAAAGCCCCTTTATTCATGCGAAGATCAGATTTACGTAAGCGACGGCAACAAAGGAGTCGCCATTCTTTACTTTAACCTTCACATTATCGCTCTTGAAGACCACAGACAAAAGCGAGAAAGAAAAGGTAGACGCTTCAAATTACAATGGATATAGAGGAGGAACCGTGTTATTTCAGACCGGAAATCAAGACATAAAAAATAGTGATAAACCATACCAGGTATTAAAAAACCTTATAGTAAAATACCATAGCTGGTAGTAAAATATTTATACACCAAATATACCATACCTGGAGACTAATGTAGACACGTATATCGAAGAAAAACCACACAAGAGCCCTTCCAAAGCTCAGCACAACATTTTCCCCACTCAGCGCAAAACGGTGTCCCGTAGAGCCGTCTGCACATGAAACATGCACAGAATAGAGCGCTCTGCTATCGCGTATTCGCTTAGAATACTTTCAACGCCAAAGCGTAACCTTTCTCAATTCCCGAAGTTGCCTCCCTTCGGCTCACGCTTGCCACCTCTGTGACGCTGTCCGCATTTCCTCTGGTCGCAGCCGCAAATGGGATGCCTACGCCGGAGGAACCGCATTTCCATATGCTGACTCGCTTGTCACCAAAGCTTGGCAGCCTTGTCGCAAGCTATTCGAAACAGCGGTACCTTCAGCGTTGCATTTTGGGTTTTGGATTCTTTTTTTATTTTTACCTTGAAGCTCAGCCTATATGTTACCTAGTGCTTTTATAATTTAGTGGTGATTTTAACTTGAAGAGAAATTTAAATATCGAATCGTAGAGGCTATTGCCTCGTTAGAATTAGGATGTCGTTCCCCTAAAGGGGCCGCGAGCTGCGAAGGGAAGCATGAAACCACTTTTTCGTTGTCAAGTTTGATTTTATTAATAAACAGATACCATTAAGGTGGGCAGAAAAGCGAAATTCGTCGTTGCGCTGAAAGCACCACGGCTCGTTATGTGACCGCGCGTCTGTAGGCCCACTGGCGCGGCAGTATTGATCCCAGAGATTGTCCATAATACTAGTATTTATATAAGTTCGGATATCTCTGTAAACCAGGCGTGTTTGATGGTATTGAGAGGAGGGTTGAAGAGCAAGTAGAAAATGGTGCAGTGCTGGCCGTCACGATGACAAAGATGAGAGAATCAGCCCCGGTCCTTGAAGCTTCCGGGCCGCAGGTTACCAGGAGCCGACGGCCGAGGCCCCAGGACGCGCCGAACGGCAGGGGCAGGGGGCCGGGTATTCAGGTTTGTGCAGCGTCTCGGGTCGATGGGGTCGGCAGGTCAGGTCGGTCATAGTGTCGGGTCCAGTTCGTCGTGTCGGATCGTCGGGGCGGAGGACGCGGAGGGGGGAGCAACGGTTAGATTGGCTCGGATCAGAATGGCTGGGGCAAGCTGGGCGATGCAGGCCAAGGACTCACGGCTGACGACCACGGATCACACAGGACGCCGAAGCTACAGGACCAGGATGCCGATGATGACCCAGCACCTCGCACCAAATGTTACGTGGTGGCCAGCTGAAGAATGAGGCGGAATGAGCGATGAACAAGAGATGATTTGGTTGGTTGGTTGGTTGGCCTCATATAAAACGGCACATACCCACTACGGGGGAGTGGCCAAGACACAGGCGGTGAACTGATAGAAAGAGGAGCATTTATAGAGGAAAGGGAGCAGTAATAGGGGTATAGGCTGACAGAATGGATGACGCAACGACAGGGGACTTTTTAGCTGGGAGATCGAAAACGGGACGATGGCTTTTTGTGCAAATTCGAATGCAATGCACGTAATAGTTCAATATTGCACTGACTGAAAGAGAGCGAAAAAAAAATAATGAAATAAATTTTTGAAAGTCAGAAAAATAAAAATGAATAGAAATAATAATAATAATAATATATTTTATTGTGCATAGTCTATACAGGACAAAGAAATGGGCCTGTCAAAGCCTCTAGTAGCTTGAGGGACTAGGCCCGGCAAAGTCGCCAGACGCACGTGCAATATAATCATAAATATGACCATAATATCAACACAACATATCCAAACAATAACACGAAATGAGTAGTGACCAAGGTGTAACAGTTCAGGAAAGTGACATCAACAAGAGATAAAAATAAACTGCAAGAGCCTACGTTAATACAATAGTAATTTAACACTTCGTGCCTGATCATGAAAATTTAGACAAATAGGAACCGTGTTACGATGACTGAACCATGATTTTTAATGTTTTTTTTATGTTGCGGAAAGCACCTACACTCGCAAATCGTTAAAAGTTTGGGGAACATAAACACAGCGCCTGGCTTCCCTATACCTTGTTGAGGAGCGCGGCACCTTAAAACGAATGGTACTACGTAGACTTCGGGAAGCTACATGATGCACTTTGAATTTGCTGTCCCAGAAATGTCGTACCACTACAGTCTGTACAAAGAGCGTTCGAAAGCATGGCTGACCAAGGGCTGTGAAAATTTTATCGGATACAGAAAAGGGGGTGCAATAATAATGATGATAATAATAATAATAATAATAATAATAATAATAATAATAATAATAATAATAATAATAATAATAATAATAATAATAATAATAATAACAACAACAATAATAATAATAATAATAATAATAATAATAATAATAATTTTATTGCCACAACACATGGTGATAAGTACAAACTCGGGCCTGTCAAAGCCAAGGGAGGCTTGCAGGACTAGGCCCGGCAAAATCGGCGAGCGAAAATTAAAGGCAATAAAATATCAGGGTTAGTTCACAAACACTGAAATACAAATACTAAAGAAGATACATTGTATAAAAGAGATGAAAAAAAATCACATTGGAATTAGCATCAATTAAGAATTAAAACTTCACAGATTTAAGCAATTGCTTTACGGTGGCTTTGGATGTAGCCGTCAACACCTGATCAGGAAGCGTATTGAAGATTGTAGGGACATATACACATCGTCTTGCTTTGCCATATCTGGTTGCGTATCTGGCGGCCGTGTAGCGTTGACAATTCCGCAGTGTTCTAGCAGAAACTGCTCTCGTCTTGAAAGCAGGATTCCAAAAGTGCCGAAGAATAACAGTGTGCTTATATAAAGTTTCAAAGGACGGAAGACCAAGAAAATTAAACAAGTTTACATGAGGGGGAAAGGAATGTTCACAGGCGGTACTTTTCAACATATATTTTAGAAGAGCGTCTACCCGATCATGCCACCTTTGCGAAGAGTGTGCAAAAAGTGTGATGCCATATCTAATAACACTGTATGCAAGTGCATGCATGATTGTCTTTTTTACCGATAAAGGTAGGAAAGATTTAACTGTGAACAGTAGCCATGCCGTTCTACGCAATCTGCCACAAACGTAAGCCATGTGACTATGCCATGAGAGGTCGCTATCAAAGTAAATCCCCAGATATTTTATGCAATCAGCCTTTTCAACAGGAGTACAATGGCAGTCTTTATCATTGTGGGAGTGCAAAAAAACCGATTCACTCAGTACTGTTGTCTTCAATGGGTTTCTAAAACAAACCAGTTTTGTTTTTGTTGGTTTACCAAAAGACCATTCATGGAAAACCAGTTCATTGCGATACAGATATTTTCTTGCAGTAAAGCAACAGCACATTTGTAGGAAATATGCTTCGTAAGTAAAACCGTATCATCGGCGTACTGAAAGACCAAGGCATTTGTCACTGCTGAGGCGAAGTCATTGATGAATAAATTGAAAAGCAATGGTGATAAGATAGATCCTTGAGGAACCCCAGCCCCCAACATCTGACGGCTGCTAACGGCTGTGGTGTAATCAAGGGCTACGACTTGTGAGCGATCTTCTAAATAACTTCTCAATAGGTCATGAAACGGGCCCCTAAATCCAAGCAGGTATAATTTTTGCAACAAAATTTTATGATTTACAGTGTCAAATGCCTTGGCGATATCTAGAAACAAGCCACATGCAAACAGATTATGATCAAAAGTTGCATTTAATTCATCTGCAAATTCTTCGAGAAGTGAAAGCGTTCCACGACCTTCGATGAAACCAAACTGACGGTCAGACAGAATAGAAAATTTTTTCACAAAAGAAGTCATGCACTCTAGAATAAATTTTTCCATAATTTGGGATAGTACTGGCAAAACGGATATTGGTCTATAATTTTCCAGGTTCTCTCTCTTGCCACCTTTGTGTATTGGTCTCACAATCGCTGTTTTTAACATCTCGGGTATTGCGGCAGTCTCTAAGAATCCGTTAAGGATAAAAAGAAGGATATTTTCAAGACTTGCATAATTTCTCTGAAGTAGAGACGCTGCAATGCCATCAAGACCAGGTGGTTTGTTACGTTTGAAGCTGAAGATTATGCGCGCCAGGTCTACTGCTGACAGTTTAGGTAAAAAGGCGGACGCAGATATGGTACGTGTCAATGAACATCTATCTTGTGGCAAGGATGAATTGGGCTGAGATACACTCGCGAAGTGCTTGTTGAATAATTCAGCTGTTTTTTGAGGACTGCCTGAAAAAATATCATTAATAGACGACTCATTTCTGTCTACGCCCCTTAAATTGTTAATCAGTGACCAGGTTTTGGTGGGGTTTTTGGCAGCTAGTTTAAATTGCTCACGGTAATAATGCCGTTTAGCGGAACGAATAAGCGGAACAGCTCTATTTCTTGCGGCTCTGTAGTCGCTGCGCAGTTCATGATTTTTAGGGGCGCGTTTACACCGCTTCCATAACCAATCCCTGTATAAAATTGCCTTCATAATTGCTGCATTAAACCAGCTATGATTACGTCTTTGGTTTTTGCGGATGACCCGCTTCGAAGCTTGTTCAAACATCTTTAATTGTTGGCAGAATAAAGAATAAGCTAAATCGGGGGGATTAGACCTACATAATGCCGACCAGTCAAAGTTTCTAATTAGATTGTCTAATTTGTGTTGATCGACTATAGCTACGCGCAAGTCGTTTTGAGCGACGTTAGAAGATGACGTCCCTAGAGTCTTGCAATTAGTACGGTCAAGGAATCGGCAAACGGTAAACTAATGATCGGCTAGACGTTGAGTAATGACCGCTGAAGAAAGATTGCAGTTTGGAGCACGTATGTCTATGTGATCGAGACAAGACTGAATTAATCTACCGCCAAGCACTTCCTCGCGAGACGGTGCGACGATAACATTTTCTATGCCGCAAGCTGAAAGAATGGCTAGGTAATCTACCACAACGGTTTTCGTGGGACATAATGTATCAATGTTCAAGTCACCTGCTATGCAAAATTGATCTACTGTACTATTGTCCTGCAAGATATTTTCCAATTCCAGTAGGAAACGGCTGATACTGTTTGATGGTGGTCGGTAAATTGCCAGCAACATTAATGAAGTTAGCTTGGAGCAAAGTTCCAACGCTAGGCATTCTGCATGTGCAAATGATATATCTATCTTAGATACAACAAACGTGTCTCGGGAAAAAACAGCAATTCCACCTCCTCTGCGTGAAGAGCGAGTTGCGAACGTTGGTCGATAACCGTTCAGCGTAAATAAATCTAGGCAAGAATCTGGAACATTGATTTCTGTTAGCACAAATATATCTACAACACCAATGGCACCTTCTGCGATTGTTCTGAACTCGTCCCAGTATTTGCGCAAACTACGGATATTGACATTAATCATAGTAAATTCTGTGTCCGAGTTTGGCCCAAAGCCCTTTTTGAACGATTCAAAATCCGGAAAACTTAGAGTAGCTGATGGAGCGCTTTATTTTGCTAATTTTATTTGTGCTAAGTCTGATTCACATGTCACACGGATAAGAGGAGCCTTTTCCTCTTTCCTGGCAAAGATTTTGCCTCCTCTTACCCAAACAAATTTAAACTGCCTTTCTTTTCCTGCCTTCCTGGCCTTCCAGAATAAGTCACGGTTCATTTTTGTCAAGTTGTCATTGAAATATATCTTTGGCAGCAAATCTTCTTCATGCAGTTCTCGGAGCTTGCTTCGAGCGCTAAACCACCTCTCTCTAGTCGCTAAGCTAGAGAAGCGTACCAAGATGATAGGAATGCTGTCTTTCTTGGCAGGAAGGCGATGTACTGCGACAATGTCGTCAGTTGAAAAGTTTTCCAGCTCCAGTTTTTCCGCCACGTTTTGTAGCTTGTCAATCAGTTTTTTGTTTGGAGTGATTGGCATTCCATATATCTCAAGATTAGCTTTTCGGCTGTATTGCTCTGCTTCATTTTGTTCTTTGAGCATGGTATGCAGCTGCGCACTCTGTTCGTCTACCATCTCCCTCAAGGCCTGTATTTCTTTGTCCCGAGCGCATTCCGATTCCTCGCTCGTCTTTAACTGCTCTTTCAATGTGTCGTATTCTTTCGACAAGAAAGCAGCTGATTCTTCCAGGTCTCCTACAGTTTTCGCTAGGTTAAGGATTTCTGCTTTCAGGAGTAGCAAAGAGTCTACCTTAACCACTAGTGCTGGCAGCGCTTCAACATTTCTATTTATTTCCTTGATCTCTTCTGTCAAGGCTGATAATGCTTCCGCGCTTTCGTTTGCGCCTTCAGCATCATGCTGCGATGAACTACCACCGCGCTTTTTTGAAGTCCTGCAAGTTTTACATATCCATGCATCGCGTTTGACCTGGCCCATTGTGTTAAAAGTATTGGGTGCTATTCCCGAGCAGCCCTGCCCTAGGTGATATGAGTGCTCGCACTCGGAACACGTCATTATACGCCCATCAGTTGGTAGGTCTTTTTGACAAGCTATGCAGTTATGCATCGTGTATAACACTGTACGGCAAAATAGCACAAGTGAGCAGTCGGCGGCAAAATGAACAAAAAAATTAAATGACAAAAGTGAACAGACGAACTACCTGTGAAATGTACAAGGTATCAGTGATGTGCCCAGCGCTTCGCCGCCGACTGCAGAAGGGTCCGGGAAGGCGGTTCCTTTTATCTTGAAGCTCTGGTTCAGTGTTGCTTGAGGTAGCCTGGGTTGAATCCTGAATTGGCGGCAGCTAGTAGCTTGTAATCCTGGGAATCTTGCACTATCCGTTGAGGGTGATGTAGCAGGCTGAGTCCATTTAGTTCCTGTGAAATGTACAAGGTATCAGTGATGTGCCCAGCGCTTCGCCGCCGACTGCAGAAGGGTCCGGGAAGGCGGTTCCTTTTATCTTGAAGCTCTGGTTCAGTGTTGCTTGAGGTAGCCTGGGTTGAATCCTGAATTGGCGGCAGCTAGTAGCTTGTAATCCTGGGAATCTTGCACTATCCGTTGAGGGTGATGTAGCAGGCTGAGTCCATTTAGTTCCTGTGAAATGTACAAGGTATCAGTGATGTGCCCAGCGCTTCGCCGCCGACTAATAATAATAATAATAATAATAATAATAATAGCAATAATAATAATAATAATTTTATTTTCCGTTAGGCAATTCAATACATTTCCGGGCATGCCAAAGCCATCAGTGACTTGTTGGGCAAAACCCGGTAGCACGGGGCAAATCTCTTATTTACCTACTCAGGAAAATCATTTGAAATTGAACAATGTAAAAGGAAAAGAAAAAAAACACTTCAAGGAAACACAACAAAGTCATTAACAAAGAGGAAAAGATTAAGTGGTTTGCTTGGGGTTGCACACTAAAACCGGGAAAAAAAGAAGGTATTGAGAGCGTTATACCCTAAGAACACAAGAAAAAAACATCTGGAGCGTTTCTCCCCACCTTTTGTTCGCATCAATATCCCCGAGACAGTGCAGGTTATGAGAGCTTTCTTCTTCTTCTTATTCTTCAAAAGAGCCTTCTTATTCTTCAAAACTCTTATCTCATTAGGCAGACTATTAAATATTGCGGGGACATAAAAGCAGCTCTGGCTTTCTCCGTATTTAGTTCTAGTAATGGGTACTTCATAGGTGGGAACAGAAAGGAGGTTATGAACAGATGACCGAGCAACTTTGAATTCGTCAGTCCACATATGTCTGACGGCAGCATACTGAAGAGAGGCATTGTTAAATATTGGGAAACTAAAGCTAAGAAACAAATCTTCCTTAGGCACAGAAGTGTTGTACGCTACACTTTTTTACGCACTCTTTATCAAATTATTTACCCGCGTTTTCCAAAATTCCGCACAGTTAAAAAAACAGCAAATACCATATCGCAACACTGAGTAGCCAAATGAGTGAAGTATCACCCTTATAACCGAGACAGGCATGCATAATTTGACATTGTATAAAAGGCAAGACACACTTCTCAGCTGTTACAAACATAAGATAGGTGAGAGCGCAAACTTAAGTCACAGTCTAGATAAATACCCATGTACTTTACCATTTCATCATAGGGAACCGGCGAACATTGACAGGAACAGCAGTTAGAGGAATGTAGCCTTAGAGGAGCATCTAAGTTGAGAATCTTCAGAGGGCTTCTAAAGCATACTAATTGGGTCTTTGTGTTA